>NC_083579.1:61444870-61669870 GCF_027579695.1 Neoarius graeffei
GGACAACATCATCCGCAAAAAGCAGAGATGAAATCCTGTGGTTCCCAAACAGGATTCCTTCCGGCCCCTGGCTGCGCCTAGAAATTCTGTCCATAAAAATTATGAACAGAACCGGTGACAAAGGGCAGCCCTGACGGAGTCCAACATGCACTGGGAACAGGTCTGACTTATTGCCGGCAATGCGAACCAGACTCCTGCTCCGTTCGTACAGGGACCGGACAGCCCTTAGCAAAGAGCCCCAAACCCCATACTCCCGAAGCACCCCCCACAGAATACCACGGGGGACACGGTCGAATGCCTTCTCCAGATCCACAAAGCACATGTGGACTGGTTGGGCAAACTCCCATGAACCCTCGAGCACCCTATGAAGGGTATAGAGCTGGTCCAGTGTTCCGCGACCAGGACGAAAACCGCATTGTTCCTCCTGGATCCGAGGTTCGACTATCGGTCGAATTCTCCTCTCCAGTACCCTGGAGTAAACTTTCCCTGGGAGGCTGAGAAGTGTGATTCCCCTATAATTGGAGCACACTCTCCGGTCCCCTTTCTTAAAAAGAGGGACCACCACCCCAGTCTGCCACTCCAGAGGCACTGTCCCCGACCGCCACGCGATGTTGCAGAGGCGTGTCAACCAAGACAGCCCCACAACATCCAGAGACTTGAGATACTCAGGGCGGATCTCATCCACCCCCGGTGCCTTGCCACCGAGGAGCTTGCAAACCACCTCAGTGACTTCGGCTTGGGTAATGGACGAGTCCACCTCTGAGTCATCAGCCTCAGTCTCCTCAGTGGAAGACATGACGGTGGGATTGAGGAGATCCTCAAAGTATTCCTTCCACCGCCCGACAATGTCCCCAGTCGAGGTCAACAGCTCCCCACCCGCACTGTAAACAGTGTTGGCAGAGTACTGCTTCCCCCTCCTGAGGCGCCGGACGGTTTGCCAGAATTTCTTCGAGGCCGACCGATAGTCCTTCTCCATGGCCTCCCCGAACTCCTCCCAGTTCCGAGTTTTTGCCTCCGCAACTGCCCGAGCTGCAGCACGCCTGGCCTGCCGATACCCGTCGGCTGCCTCAGGAGTCCCGGAGGTCAACATGGCCCGATAGGACTCCTTCTTCAGCTTGACGGCATCCCTTACTTCCGGTGTCCACCACCGGGTTCGGGGATTGCCGCCACGACAGGCACCGGAGACCTTGCGGCCACAGCTCCGAACAGCTGCGTCCACAATGGAGGTAGAGAACATGGTCCACTCAGACTCAATGTCCCCCGCCTCCCTCGGAAGCTGGGAAAAGCTCTCCCGGAGGTGGGAGTTAAAGACCTCCCCAACAGAGTGCTCGGCCAGACGTTCCCAGCAGACCCTCACCATACGTTTGGGCCTGCCAGGTCTGTCCAGCTTCCTCCTCCGCCAGCGGATCCAACTCACCACCAGGTGGTGATCAGTTGACAACTCAGCCCCTCTCTTCACCCGAGTGTCCAAGACATAGGGTCGGAGATCAGATGACACGACTACAAAGTCGATCATCGACCTCCGACCTAAGGTGTCCTGGTGCCACGTGCACTTATGGACACCCCTATGCTCGAACATGGTGTTCGTTATGGACAAACTGTGACTAGCACAGAAGTCCAATAACAAAACACCACTCGGGTTCAGATCGGGGAGGCCGTTCCTCCCAACCACGCCCCTCCAGGTGTCACTGTCATCGCCCACGTGAGCATTGAAGTCCCCCAGTAGCACAATGGAGTCCCCAGTCTGAGCACCCCTCAGTACCTCTCCCAGGGACTCCAAGAAGGCCGGATACTCTATACTGCTATTTGGCCCGTAGGCACAAACAACAGCAAGAGCCCTCTCCCCAATCCGAAGGCGCAGAGAGGCGACCCTCTCGTTCACTGGGGTAAACTCCAACACATGGCGGCTGAGCTGGGGAGCTATAAGGAAGCCCACACCAGCCCGCCGCCGCTCACCATGGGCGACTCCAGAGAAGTGGAAAGTCCAGCCCCATAATAATAATAATAATAATAATAATAATTTTTATTTATAAGCGCCTCTCAAGGTACCCAAGGACACTGAACAGCAAAAAACAAACAATAAAAGCAGAACAATAAGATAACAACAATAATAAAATTATAAGAAATTAATAATAATAATAATAATAACAACGTTATTAAAAATCAAAGAGAAAAAGCCAAGCTAAAGAGATGTGTTTTTAGTCGTTTTTTGAAAGAGGACAGTGTTGAGCATTGGCGCAACGCTAGTGGCAGGGCATTCCACAGCTTGGGGCCATTTACACTGAAAGCCCTGTCACCCATAGAACAGAGCCGAGAGTAAGGGACTGCTAATAGGTGGGCACTTGTGGAGCGAAGATTTAAAGGTAACTGATATGGAGTTAGGAGATTTGATAAATAGGGAGGGGCCAGGTTATGTAGGGATTTGTAAACAAGTAAGATAATTTTGTACTGAATGTGGTATTTAACTAGCCTGGGAAATCCCATGCTGCTTTGCACAATCGTTCCGATCTGAAAAGACAGCATGGAAACTATGGTCTAAAGGCTCGCCTGAGTTAGGGAGCCAATCAGAGAATGGGGAGGGGTGGAAAGATGGTGACGCGTACTACTCGACAAACAGAAGCTTGTAGTTTATTTGGGACTGTTTATGGATCACATTTAACATGGCGGCGAGCGATACGAACCAAACTTTCGATCAAGCTTTAGACACTGTTCTGAATAGTTTAGAGCGAAAGTTTGTTTTAAAAAAAGAACAGCGTTTGGCGTTACAGTCTATTTTTGTTTTGCCTTCTCTTTCTCTTTCCTTCTCTTCTTCGCCTCTTCGTCGCTCTAACTACGTCACCGGGTACAACTGCCATGATTGGCCATGGGCTACGTATACGGCAAATGATAGACATTCGCAACGTCCAATAAATGGCCGTTGACAATCGTAAACCACACCTCCCCTACGAGAAATTCAATAGGCGGATTCCAGACCATATTTCACTTGTGATATGGTCTGGTGTTAACCAGACTAGTATTTAACTGGGAGCCAGTGCAGGTTATATAGAATAGGAGTGATATGATCCCAGGGCCTGGTGTGAGTGAGTACCCTAGCAGCTGAGTTTTGGACATATTGCAGCCTATTTAGTCGCTTGGCTGGGATGCCATCGAGCAGGGCATTGCAGTAGTCCAGTCTTGAGGTGACAAAAGCATGTATAAGCGTTTCAGCTGCAGATGAAGTCAAGGAGGGACGGAGTTTGGAGAGACTTTTCAGGTGAAAAAAAGCTGTTTTAGTGATACTTTTAATGTGTGAGTCAAAAGAGAGAGTAGAGTCCAGAATAACACCCAAATTTCTTACTTCAACAGTAGTGGAAGTGAAATAATCAGGAATAGATAGCTGTGAGTGCTCCAGTTTTTTCAAGATAGAAGGGGTGGAAATGAGGATGGCTTCTGTTTTGTCTTGATTTAATTTAAGAAAGTTCTGCACCATCCAGTTGTTAACTGCATTTAACTGGATTTTGGTATTTGCCAAGTTTCAGTTAAACATAATATATCTATGCCAACATCAGTGATCAAATCATTAATGTAGGGTGCTTTTTTATTAAGAGATCGCACATTTAATAAAGCAAACCGCATTTCTTGAGGAAGGGCAATTCTGCGAAGTTTTAACAAAATTTATGGGACACAAGTTCGTAAAATCAACAGAGCGCCTCTCAACGACAGTCCGCTTGATGTTACGATTCCAACTTCAAAACGAATTAACGTTGTTTGGATGTTGATGGTGAGCAAACGTCCGTCCAGAGCCCCTGTGTATATATTTAGGCCGACGCAGGAACCCAAGATGTTTGTGCGCAAGCAGAGTGTCAGGGAACTTGTATGTTTTATTCCCCAAATAGTGGAGATAGGCAGACGAATACTTAAGCGCCACGGAGAAGTCCCAGGAAAGCCGATGCGAAAGTTTTGGCTCACTGTAAAGCCAGTGTAGGTGGCTTAGATCAAAAACAAGGAGCCAAAGTAGAATCACTGTTGCACGCACCATCCAAGCAAGCAAACGTAGGCTACACACAGAGCAGCTAGCCAGACACCTGTGCCCTTAACACGTTAGCCAACAGGATACTCCACTTGACACTCCAGAGGGCAGGCAACAGAAATAGCCAGCCTTAGGGAGAGCAGTAGTTCATTCTAACAAAAAAAACTTACCCTCGTAGCAAGTAAAAGACTTACCCAAAAGAACAGGTAAGGCGGACACACCTAAGAGGGCTCACGCAAGGTAATACAGGGTAGTCAGGGTGATCCAGCGACACTGGATGATGGCACTGGACCCACTCCGCGGTTCCTTCGGGAAGTCGGACGATGAACTGCTCCAGTGCCACCAGATCGACGATTCCCTCGGCGTCGCGGTTGTCGGCCCTCAGCCACCGCCGGCAGGCGTCCCAGAGTTGCTGGCCAAACGCGAACGGCCAGCCAAACTCCTCTAGGTGTAGAGCGCGGAAGCACTGGTGTTGTTGTTCGGGGGTGCGCCCCACACGCTGGAGGACAGCCCGGCGCAGGTCTGCGTAGACCAGCCGGCTGTCGGCGGGGAGCTGTAGCGCGGCCAGCTGCGCCTCGCCCGTTAGCAGGGGGAGGAGGTGTGCCGCGCGCTGTTCCACTGGCTGGCCCCAGGCCTCTGCTGCTTGTTTGAATAGCGCGAGGAAGGCCTAAGGGTCATCGTGCGGGCCCATCTACGTGAGGGTGAGGTGGGGTGGACCCGCGGCGGTGGACCCGCGGTGGTGGACCCCGCTGACGCGAGAAGGTGCCGGAATGCCTGACGATCTTCCTATTGTGCCAGCACCAGGGCCTCGAACCGTTGCTCTTGCTCCTTTCGGAGGGCGACCAGTGCCTGGTGCTGGCTCTGTTGGGCCGTGGCGAGGGCGTGGATAAGGTCTGCGAAGGGGGAGGACTCCATGGGGCTGTTCTCCTCTGTGCTCCGTCCCCAGGTTTCGGCACCACTGTGAAACTTAGAGCGGGTGGGTGGAGCACAGAAGTACGGCAGACAGAACTGAGTTTCCAAAAACTCTTTATTGTGACACTTTTCAGCGTTACACTCTCCCAGACACTCAGACACGCGCACACACACACATCAGTCGTCTGGTTGGGGAGAGAGCTCCAGTCCTCCACTCTCTCCCTCCTTATATAGGACGCGGTCACTGGGGAAGACGCACAAACACAGGTTAATTGACATCAGGTGCAGTGATTCCGCCACTTACCTTCCCTGACTCCGCCCTCCGGTCACAGACCGATGCTTGACCACGCCCCCGCTGCCACAAACATGTATGGAATTATGTGGTAAACAAAAAGTGTTAAAATGTTTTCATATTTTAGATTCTTCAATGTAGCTTGATGACGCTTTGCACACTATTGACATTACCTCATGAAGCTGGTTAAGATAGTCACCTTGAATGCTTTTCAATTAACAGCTGTGTGTTGTCAAAAGTTAATTAGTGCAATTTCTTGCTTCCTTAATGCATTTGAGATCATACAGTAAACAGCCCTATTCCACAGCTGAGGTAATCCATATTATGTCAAGAACCGCTCAACTAAGTAAAGAGAAACGACAGCCATCGTTACTTAAAGATTTGAAGTGTGTTTAATTATTAATAAAAATAAAGAAAAAACATTGAATTAGAAGGTGTCCAAACTTTTGACTGGTACTGTATGTATGTCTGTCTGAGCACTTTAATATAACTGTTATAGAAAAATCATACTCAAACATTCATTAGCACTGTGGTATACATACCCCCCCCCTCAAAAAAAATGTATGCTCTCCCCATAACCTTATTAACGCTGTTCTTGCCTCCACTGTGAGCTGCAGTAAACTGATTTAAAGTTAGAAAAGTTCTCATATTCCTCTCTAATGTGGCTGAATCAGGGCTGTAGAAACAGGCAGACAGACAGCAGGAAAGTGCATGAGCTGAGCTGATAAATCTGACTCATTGACATTTCGCTTTTTGCTCCAGAGTGCATCTATGCATGTATCCTTCAAGAATGATTGAATCAGCAAGTAATTCAGTGAAGGAAAAAGAACATCACCACCAAATCGAAGCATCTTTCTCTGATGGTCACACTAAGCTGTTTGATCATTTTATTGGACACCAACTGAACACTCATTCTTATGTTCTCATTTTTCTAACAACACACAGAGGCTTGTATTGCAGATGATCCTCATAACCAGATTTTTAAAGTGTGTGTGTCATGGTTAATGTAGCAGTTTTCTCTGACGAGAGATTTATTTAGCATTTTTGTAAGAGGAATCCACTATCAGTGCTTTTTAAACAGTCACAGATAAGACGAGAAATTTTAAGGTTTCTGTCACAGGAAAGTTTTCAGGACAAGGGGCTGAAAGCTTTGCAGTCTTTTCGAGGATTTGATGGTTTCCAGTTGATTGAACTAGTTCATTAGGTTGTACCTCGCATGCATCGTTTTTGGGTAATTAAACTTTGTGTTGAACAAGCCAAACCTTTAAGAGTCTTGAATTTCATTTACACATTGCAGCTACTGACTTCTCATTTCCAGAGTGCATTTTATCTTTCCCCATTTAAAAAAAAAAAAAATCAACCTGGATGTAATAGGTATTGGGGAAATGAGAGCTCCGTTTTATCAGTAGTGCTATCAGTGGACCAATGTAGTTTTCCATCCCTCTCCTGAACACTTCCAGCACAACCTGGAGAGCACTTAGCAAGCAGAGTGGTGATAGAGGAATCCTAAACGCAGGATATTTGCATTAACAATCAAGGTCAAATGACTCCCCCATGCCTGGTAAAAGAGTGCTGGACTCCGCCATAAATACAGGCTCACGTTTATTATTCAGTGGGCATTAAATCCTTTATTGCAGTAGGTCTTTATGTTAGCAGGAAAGAGAGGATGTTCAAACGAAATTAATTGCCCTACTGTTAATTCTGTGTTTAGCTGAACATGCACAGTTCACGTGTGTAGATCTTATAAGGCAGGTTTTTACATGTTTCCATGTACTAGTGCAAGCAAATATGTTTTTATTTCATCATCTATAATGTCATTTCAGCAGCAGGACATCATGAAAGGGTTTTATGAGTGAGCAATGCTTTTCACTGGACACGTTCACTGCTCGTATGGTACAAGTTTACATGTCATGGCTTTCAAAATCAGATCGATTGTTCCGGCTGTTCAAGTTAAATATTGCTGGCTCGTACATGCTGAAGCATTAGAATGGTTGTTCTTGGATAGCTTGAGGAACCTCAAGACTCGTTTGCTGTGACAGTGGTGTCAGGATGATGAATTGCCTGAAGAAAGCCATCAGCTCTGCCTTGTTTTGTCCTATTTTGTTTTCATTCCTGTGCAGGATGATTGTGAGCAGTTTTTCGTCTGATTGCTAATCAGCGAGAGCATCCTAGTGGAAAAGTTCGAGTTGCACAGCTGTGGTCTCTCCGTCCTTCTACTGTTATGATCACCGGACTAGAGCTTGCTTTCATTCTCTGCTCAGGAGTCTGGAGCAAGTACAGTGTGCTCTATTTTCTCACCTGTAAGCCACTGGCAACTTATTACACCTGAAATCTTCTGACGATGGGTGTTCGAGTGATGGTCACTCAATGCTGCACTTTTGCACTTTGTTCTAATTGGAGTCTCTTTCCAGCAGTTTTCCAAGACCACTAATGAATATGGATGCAAGCTGAAAAGCAAAAATCTCTGTTCTTTCATGCAGTATCTTGCATTCTTTTTATATTTGCAGGAAAACATAGTACTTTTACAAGATGCAGGTAATGATACTCCTGTTTGCTTTTTAATGTTTGTTTCACTTTATACTGCTGCTTTATACTGGTCATATCATATTCTTGTCTGGTGTTTTCATTTTTTCTTGCAACCTTCTTTGCCTGAGGGAGTATCTGTTTTTCAGGAGCTTTCATTTATAGACTGTCAGTCCTCTCTAATCCAGTCCAGTCTGGCACTAAAACAGTTTGGCCTTGATCAGGACAGGGGACTTAAGAGAGGATGGGAACAGCCACCATTTAGATGTACTTTGAAGCCTCTGTTTTATAGGTTGCTGAGATCAACCCATTTGATAGTCTAAGGTTTTTTTTTTAATCTCCTTGAGCCAGAATATAATTTGCATTAGCACCTCCATCTTTTTACAAAAGTTAAATTAACACAGATCAGTCTAAAATCTAGTAGATTGATTGTTCAGTAGCATCATCAGTTTGCTGCTTTTTGCAGGGTCACCAATGCTGTCACACAGCTGTTGAACCGATTACAGATAGCATCAATGTGTCGTGCAGCAGTCAGTGCGTTTACATGCACATCCAAATCGAGCTACTGTCAGTAATCGAGCTATGGGTCCCAGCAGGGGTGCCAGAGAAATCCAGTCCTACATGCACACAAGGAAATTGAGCTATTGTGTGAGGTGCATTGTGCACCCGAGCCACAGGTGGCGCTACACGCCCCATCGTGTTGGTACACTTCCGGTTGTCGTCATGAAGAAGAGCTATTCAAGAGTATAAACAAAGTTATCGCAGTGTTGCCAGATACTGCTGACATTTTCCAGCCCAAAACATGTTCAAATCCACCAAAATGCACTTGAAACCGCCCAATCTGACAACACTGGTTATCAGTTCCGTGTTCACAAGTTCCGTGCTCAAGCTGTTAGGCTTGCTCTAACAGACTGTATGGCTACGAAATGTCCTGCGCAGACCACTGTTTTGTAAGACAACTTATTTTGCACAATTGTATATTTTTCTAAAGTCCATTTTTTGCTTACAAAAAATATTTTTCTAAAGTCCATTTTTTGCTTACAATTTAACTTATGTCTTAATAAACACAAAGTTCAATTGTTTTGTTTTTATTGGCATTCTTCAGATGTTGGGTATATATATATATATATATATATATATATATACACACACACACACAAATACAGTGACTTGTTTATGTACACAATTCACAGCTATGCAACAGCTGTACAGATGTATTTGGTGATACAGTAAGTGAGCTAAATTTAAACCCACAAAAAGAAAAGATTCATGCCATTGTCATGATTCGTTGTCATGCCGACCGAGGCTGTTGTGTTTCCCGCTTGTGGTCTTGTCACTCGTCACTTCCGGAAGGGGCAGTGCTGAAGTAAGTAGCTCGACTACGTAGCTCGATAGGGTTTACATGCACTAAGTAGTTCGGCTAAAATCGCATAATCTAGGTCGTGTAGCTCGATTCCGAGAAATCAAGTTCGGTTTGATTTCAGCCTAGCTAAGGTGTTTCCATACCATTTAGAACTTCAATTTCAGTCGAGAAACGGCAGAAATTCGATTTTCTCTATGTGCATGTAAACGCACTGAGTGATGGAGTATCTGAAAATATGGCAAAGTTCAACACTGCTAGTATATACAGTGCCCTGCACAATTATTGGCACCATTTGTAAAGATTAGTAAAAAGGATTTGAGAAAAAAAAAATCCACCTTTTGGTGAAGTAGCTTCATCTCATGCTTCAGTTACATTGTGTTCACTGTAATTTCCAGGGGTGGCAATAATAGTGGCACGTGTTTTTGTTAATTTAAATTTTTTTTTTTTTTGGATGAGGGATCTGAATAAATTTTATTTTAATTAAAGGTTCAGGTTTTAGAGCAACTTCATCAAAAGGTGGATTTTTTTTCTAACCCATTTTTGCTAATCTTTACCGCTCAACTATGTAAAGAGAAACGACATCCATCATTACTTTAAGGCATGAAGTGTCTTTTATTTAATAACAAGAAGAAGACATGGTCATCACTGTCCCCCGCCGCGAGCATTTTATGAAGACCATTTAACACTTATGCCCTTATAAGCCCATTGCTTTAATATTGACTTATGATGTTGTAAGTGCTATGACACCTTCATAAAATGCTACCCAGCTTTTGTCAGTAGTATGAGCACGCAAAGTTTTGTTGATGAAGCTTATGTAGTTTCCGAGTAAACTTGTACCTATTATTCCATTCCATTCCTATGATGGGGAATAATAATAATAATAATAATAATAATAAAAACACTGAATTAGGAAGTGCGTCCAAACTTTTGAATGGTACTGTATGCCATGACAGTATGCAGTTCAATATATAAATGGGTAGCTTTTGATTTAATGCACCAAATTCAATTAAAAATAACCAATCTGCCACCTTTGAGGAATCCAAGAATTATTGCCACCCCTGGAAATTACAGTGAACACAATGTAACTGAAGCATGAGATGAAGCTACTTCACCAAAAGGTGGATTTTTTTTTTCCCAAATCCTTTTTACTAATCTTTACAAATGGTGCCAACAATTGTGCAGGGCACTGTATATACAAGCAGTGTTGAACTTTGCCATATTTTCAACAGCTGTGTGACAGCATTGGTGACCCTGCAAAAAGCAGCAAACTGATGACACTACTGAACAAATAATCTACTAGATTTTAGACTGATCTGTGTTAATTTAACTTTTGTAAAAAGATGGAGGTACTAATGCAAATTATATTCTGGCTCAAGGAGATTAAAAAAAATAAAATAAACACCTTGGGCTAGCAAATGGGTTGATCTCAGCATCCTATAAAACAGATGCTTCAAAGCACATCTAAATAATAACAAATCAAGGGCCATAACTCTGAAAATAATTTATCGTAAATGATTTTCGAACTTGGGCGGCACGGTGGTGTAGTGGTTAGCGCTGTTGCCTCACAGCAAGAAGGTCCGGGTTTGAGCTCCGTTGCCGGCGAGGGCCTTTCTGTGCGGAGTTTGCATGTTCTCCCCGTGTCCGCGTGGGTTTCCTCCGGGTGCTCTGGTTTCCCCCACAGTCCAAAGACATGCAGGTTAGGTTAACTGGTGACTCTAAATTGACCGTAGGTGTGAATGTGAGTGTGAATGGTTGTCTGTGTCTATGTGTCAGGCCTGTGATGACCTGGCGACTTGTCCAAGGTGTACCCCGCCTTTCGCCCGTAGTCAGCTGGGATAGGCTCCAGCTCGCCTGCGACCCTGTAGAAGGATAAAGCGGCTAGAGATAATGAGATGAGATTTTTGAACTCAACTTAGATCACGAATAGTAATATAAGCACACAAAGTTTCATTGATGTAGCTTATATAGTTTCTGAGAAAACTTGTCCAGATTGAAATGGACGGACGGACTCCATTCCTACGGCGGGGAATAATAATAATAATAATAATAATAATTAAAGCCGCTAGCGGCCTTGACGGGCCCTCGCCCATGTGGTTCCGCAACCCAGGACATTCCGCCACCCAACAAAACAGTCACATGTCATATATTCATCAAATGTTCAAAGGTGATGTGCATGTTGCAAATGCCATGACTGCTTGACGGATGAGAGACAGACAGACAAACACTAAAGTATGTGTATGTGTGTGTGTGTGTTTCTGTGGTGTGAAAATGTACATTTATATATGTACAAAACTATACATGTGTCTCCTCCTTATCTCCATCTCACGCTGTAATCTTAAGTCATCTTAGCTTCCCTGTGTCTGCAGTGTGTGTGTGTGTGTGTGTTGCTAGGACAACTATCATGAATCATGTCATTTTTGTACTGATCTAAGGGTTCTGAGTAAGGTTCTGGCCATAAGTTCTGAAGAGATTTGTTTCAATTAGGGGGCGCTATGAAGTCCCTGGGCCACGCCCGGGGCCAAACGTCTGTGGCTGAGAAGCGGTTACAATGACTGATGTGTGTATCAAATTTCATGAGTTTTCGTGCATGGGGAAATGCCTCAAATAAGGTCAAATGCGACAGAAAAATAATAATAATAACCCCCAGGGGCGAAAGTGCACAAAATTTGGCGTACATGTCAGGTGAGCTATGAAGAGTTTGCGTATGAAGTTTGATGACAATTGAGTAAATAGAAGATGAGATATAGATTTTTGAAGAATAAATTTTTTGGTTTTTCCCATGTCAGTAGGTGGCGCTATGCTGTACATGAGCGATTATGAGTTGGAAAAATAAGTGTCTACAACAGCAACGTACTATCACAAGGAAGTGGTGTGAAGGAAAAGCATTATGGAATTATTTACCAAAAACCCGTTTTGGAGCAATTGCGTCGGCCAAAAACAGCGCCCCCCATGGACGAAAATTTCCGAAATGTGGTATACATGACATGGGAGGTAGTAAGAGGGTGGCCGTGAAGTTTGACCAAATTTGAGGAAAGATTGGAATTTTTGCCCAAAAATAGCGCCCCCAGTGGCGAAAAATCACAGAAATTGGGTAACATGTCAGAAGCCCAATGAGTGATTTGCGTGTGAAGTATGAGCAGTTTTGAGCAATCAGAAGATTTGTAATGAATTTTTAAGCATGTAAAATTTTGCATCGAAAATTGATTGACATATAACTTCTGAACGGTTTATCCTACGTGAAACGTATTTAGTAACTTTTGTCAGCCATGTCTGTAGATGATGTGTATCAATTTTGGTGACATACCTATGAACGGTCTAGGAGGAGTTGCGCCGTCTTCGTGGCCATGCATTTCGCACAAAAGTGAAATTACCTCACTTCCTGTTGGGCGTGGCTAATGCATTGGCATTACATTTTTGTCCGGCTTAGTGAGATACATATGCGTACCAAATGGCATGCCACTACTACAAACTACATGGCAACCAGGCACCTTAATGCGGGAGGCCAAAATCACAACGACTTAGGGGGCGCTATAGAGGCCCTGAGGCCCGCCTGGATCTGGGCTTCTGGTTTTCAGTAGCGGTGGCAGTCTAAGAAAAAGGAGCCAAATTTCGTGCATAGTCGACCATGGCAAGCGCCCCAATAAGGGTCTTGTAAAGAGTTTGCTTGGCAAGTTTGACAGATCAGAAGCTGCAATATCATTTTTGCCATAACCAGCACCCCCAGGGGCGAAAGTGCACAAAATTTGGTGTAGATGTCAGGTGAGCTATGAAGAGTTTGCGTATGAAGTTTGATGACAATTGAGTAAATAGAAGATGAGATATAGATTTTTGAAGAATAAATTTTTTGGTTTTTCCCATGTCAGTAGGTGGCGCTATGCTGTACATGAGCGATTATGAGTTGGAAAAATAAGTGTCTACAACAGCAACGTACTATCACAAGGAAGTGGTGTGAAGGAAAAGCATTATGGAATTATTTACCAAAAACCCGTTTTGGAGCAATTGCGTCGGCCAAAAACAGCGCCCCCCATGGACGAAAATTTCCGAAATGTGGTATACATGACATGGGAGGTAGTAAGAGGGTGGCCGTGAAGTTTGACCAAATTTGAGGAAAGATTGGAATTTTTGCCCAAAAATAGCGCCCCCAGTGGCGAAAAATCACAGAAATTGGGTAACATGTCAGAAGCCCAATGAGTGATTTGCGTGTGAAGTATGAGCAGTTTTGAGCAATCAGAAGATTTGTAATGAATTTTTAAGCATGTAAAATTTTGCATCGAAAATTGATTGACATATAACTTCTGAACGGTTTATCCTACGTGAAACGTATTTAGTAACTTTTGTCAGCCATGTCTGTAGATGATGTGTATCAATTTTGGTGACATACCTATGAACGGTCTAGGAGGAGTTGCGCCGTCTTCGTGGCCATGCATTTCGCACAAAAGTGAAATTACCTCACTTCCTGTTGGGCGTGGCTAATGCATTGGCATTACATTTTTGTCCGGCTTAGTGAGATACATATGCGTACCAAATGGCATGCCACTACTACAAACTACATGGCACCCAGGCACCTTAATGCGGGAGGCCAAAATCACAACGACTTAGGGGGCGCTATAGAGGCCCGGAGCCCCGGCCAAGTTTGGGCTTCTGGTTCTGAGTAGCGGTGGCAATTCTCGGAACTGGTGCCAAATTTCGTGCGTTTTCGCCCATGGCAAGTGCCCCGAAAATGGCCCAACAGCGGAGAAAAATAAAGAAGAAGAAGACGGAAGAAGAAGAAGAAGAAGACGGAAGAAGAATTAAAGCCGCAAGCGGCCTCGACGGGCCCTCGCGCCAGGGGCCAAGGGGGGCGGGGGCATGCGTCCCCGCGAAATACCTTCCACAGCTTCTTTGGCAAGAGACATTACTCCCACAATGGTGACAAAGCACAGAATTGGACACAGAGTACACGGTGCGCTGAGATGTTGTCATGGACAGAACATTTTATGCCATGGCTTCCCAACCAAATTAATGTATTTACCTCATCAGTCACCAAGCTATAGCTACATAGGATTGTCTTCTGTTAGACATCTATTAGTCTGTATGTAACGCTACAACACTTGCTCCCGACTGCCTACCCATTCCCCACAAGTCATGTGTGTTTAAGGCAACCAAAACAACATACTCCTGGTGACTCATGAGTGTAAACACCTCTCCTGCAACTGCTACAGTGCAATGAGCGCCCCCAGTGGTCCACAAGTCATGTGTGTTTAAGGCAACCAAAACAACATACTCCTGGTGACTCATGAGTGTAAACACCTCTCCTGCAACTGCTACAGCGCAATGAGCGCCCCCAGTGGTGAAAGTTCACCAAATTTGGTATACATGTCAAGGGACCTATGAAGAGTTGTTTTGTAAAGTTTGATCAAGTTTGACCAGTCAGAAGCCGAGATATAAATTGTTGCCTGAAAACAGCGCCCCCAGTGGCAAAAGTTCACAAAATTTGGCACATATGTCAGGTGACCTGTTAAGAGTGTGTATATCAAGTTTGATCAAGATTGAGAAAATAGAAGATGAGATATTGATTTTTGAAGAATAAATTTTTTGGTTTCTCCCATGTCAGTAGGTGGCGCTATGCTACAACACTTGCTCCCGACTGCCTACCCATTCCCCACAAGTCATGTGTGTTTAAGGCAACCAAAACAACATACTCCTGGTGCCTCATGATTGTAAACACCTCTCCTGCAACTGCTACAGCGCAATGAGCGCCCCCAGTGGTGAAAGTTCACCAAATTTGGTATACATGTCAACGGACCTATGAAGAGTTGTTTTGTAAAGTTTGATCAAGTTTGACCAATCAGAAGCCGAGATATAAATTGTTGCCTGAAAACAGCGCCCCCAGTGGCAAAAGTTCACAAAATTTGGCACATATGTCAGGTGACGTGTTAAGAGTGTGTGTATCAAGTTTGATCAAGATTGAGAAAATAGAAGATGAGATATTGATTTTTGAAGAATAAATTTTTTGGTTTCTCCCATGTCAGTAGGTGGCGCTATGCTGCACATGAGCGATTATGAGTTGGAAAAATAAGTGTCTACAACAGCAACGTACTATCACAAGGTAGTGGTGTGAAGGAGAAGCATTATGGAATTATTTACCAAAAACCTGTTTTGGAGCAATTGCGTTGGCCAAAAACAGCGCCCCCCATGGACGAAAATTCCCAAAATGAGGTGTACATGACATGGGAGGTAGTAAGAGGGTGGCCGTGAAGTTTGACCAAATTTGAGGAAAGATTGGATTTTTTGCCCAAAAATAGCGCCCCCAGTGGCGAAATATCACAGAAATTGGGTAACATGTCAGAAGCCCAATGAGTGATTAGGGTGTGAAGTATGAACAGTTTTGAGCAATTTGAAGATATGTTATGAATTTTTAAGCATGTTAAATTTTGCATTGAAAATTGATTGACGTATAACTTCTGAACGGTTTATTCTACGTGAAACGTATTTAGGACCTTTTGTCAGCCATGTCTGTAGATGATGTCTATCAATTTTGGTGACATTCCTATGAACGGTCTAGGAGGAGTTGCGCCGTCTTCGTGGCCATGCATTTCGCACAAAAGTGAAATTACCTCACTTCCTGTTGGGCGTGGCTAATGCATTGGCATTACATTTTTGTCCGGCTTAGTGAGATACATATGCCTACCAAATGGCATGCCACTACCACAAACTACATGGCAACCAGGCACCTTAATGCGGGAGGCCAAAATCACAACGAGTTAGGGGGCGCTATAGAGGCCCTGAGGGCCGCCTGGATCTGGGCTTCTGGTTCTCAGTAGCGGTGGGAGTCTAAGAAAAAGGAGCCAAATTTCTTGCGATGTCGACCATGGCAAGCGCCCCAAAAAGGGTCTTGTAAAGAGTTTGCTTGCCAAGTTTGACAAATCAGAAGCTGCAATATCATTTCTGCCATAACCCGCACCCCCAGGGGCGAAAGTGCACAAAATTTGGCGTACATGTCAGGTGAGCTATGAAGAGTTTGCCTATGAAGTTTGATGACAATTGAGTAAACAGAAGATGAGATATAGATTTTTGAAGAATAAATTTTTTGGTTTTTCCCATGTCAGTAGGTGGCGCTATGCTGTACATGAGTGATTATGAAATGGAAAAATAAGTGTCCACAACAGCAACGCACTATCACAAGGTAGTGGTGTAAAGGAAAAGCATTATGGAATAATTTACCAAAAACCCGTTTTGGAGAAATTGCGTCGGCCAAAAACAGCGCCCCCCATGGACGAAAATTCCCAAAATGTGGTATACATGACATGGGAGGTAGTAAGAGGGTGGCCGTGAAGTTTGACTAAATTTGAGGAAAGATTGGATTTTTTGCCCAAAAATAGCGCCCCCAGTGGCGAAATATCACAGAAATTGGGTAACATGTCAGAAGCCCAATGAGTGATTAGGGTGTGAAGTATGAGCAGTGTTGACCAATTAGAAGATTTGTTATGAATTTTTAAGCATGTAAAATTTTGAAGTGAAAATTGATTGACGTATAACTTCTGAACGGTTTATCCTACGTGAAACGTATTTAGTAACTTTTGTCAGCCATGTCTGTAGATCATGTGTATAAATTTTGGTGACATTCCTATGAACGGTCTAGGAGGAGTTGCGCCGTCTTCGTGGCCATGCATTTCACACAAAAGTGAAATTACCTCACTTCCTGTTGGGCGTGGCTAATGCATTGGCATTACATTTTTGTCCGGCTTAGTGAGATACATATGCATACCAAATGGCATGCCACTACTACAAACTATATGGCAACCAGGCACCTTAATGCGGGAGGCCAAAATCACAACGACTGAGGGGGCGCTATAGAGGCCCTGAGCCCCGGCCAAGTGTGGGCTTTTGGTTCTGAGTAGCGGTGGCAATTCTCGGAAGTGGCGCCAAATTTCGCGCGTTTTCGCCCATGGCAAGCGCCCCGAAAATGGCCCAACAGCGGAGAAAAATAAAGAAGAAGAATAATAATAGTGAACTCTTACAAGAACAATAGGGCCTTCGCCCTATAGGGCTCGGGCCCTAATAATTAAAGCCGCAAGCGGCCTCGACGGGCCCTCGCGCCAGCGGCCAAGGGGGGCGGGGGCATGCGTCCCCGCAAAATACCTTCCACAGCTTCTTCGGCAAGAGACATTACTCCCACAATGGCAACAAAGCACAGAATTGGACACAGAGTACACGGTGCGCTGAGATGTTGTCATGGACAGAAGATTTTATGCCATGGCTTCCCAACCAAATTAATGTATTTACCTCATCAGTCACCAAGCTATAGCTACATAGGATTGTCTTCTGTTAGACATCTATTAGTCTGTATGTAACGCTACAACACTTGCTCCCGACTGCCTACCCATCCCCCACAAGTCATGTGTGTTTAAGGCAACCAAAACAACATACTCCTGGTGCCTCATGATTGTAAACACCTCTCCTGCAACTGCTACAGCGCAATGAGCGCCCCCAGTGGTGAAAGTTCACCAAATTTGGTATACATGTCAAGGGACCTATGAAGAGTTGTTGTGTCAAGTTTGATCAAGTTTGACCAATCAGAAGCCGAGATATAAATTGTTGCCTGAAAACAGCGCCCCCAGTGGCAAAAGTTTACAAAATTTGGGAGATATGTCAGGTGACCTGTTAAGAGTGTGCGTATCAAGTTTGATCAAGATTAAGTAAATAGAAGATGAGATATTGATTTTTGAAGAATAAATGTTTTGGTTTTTCCCATGTCAGTAGGTGGCGCTATGCTGTACATGAGCGATTATGAGTTGGAAAAATAAGTGTCTACAACAGCAACGTACTATCACAAGGTAGTGGTGTGAAGGAAAAGCATTATGGAATTATTTACCAAAAACCCGTTTTGGAGCAATTGCGTCGGCCAAAAACAGCGCCCCCCATGGACGAAAATTCCCAAAATGTGGTATACATGACATGGGAGGTAGTAAGAGGGTGGCCGTGAAGTTTGACCAAATTTGAGGAAAGATTGGAATTTTTGCCCAAAAATAGCGCCCCCAGTGGCGAAATATCACAGAAATTGGGTAGCATGTCAGAAGCCCAATGAGTGATTTGCGTGTGAAGTATGAGCAGTTTTGAGCAATTAGAAGATTTGTTATGAATTTTTAAGCATGTAAAATTTTGCATTGAAAATTGATTGACGTATAACTTCTGAACGGCTTATCCTACGTGAAACGTATTTAGGAACTTTTGTCAGCCATGTCTGTAGATGATGTCTATCAATTTTGGTGACATTCCTATGAACGGCCTAGGAGGAGTTGCGCCGTCTTCGTGGCAATGCATTTCGCACATAAGTGAAATTACCTCACTTCCTGTTGGGCGTGGCTAATGCATTGGCATTACATTTTTGTCCGGCTTAGTGAGATACATATGCGTACCAAATGGCATGCCACTACTACAAACTACATGGCACCCAGGCACCTTTATGCGGGAGGCCAAAATCACAACGACTTAGGGGGCTCTAAAGAGGCCCTGAGGCCCGCCTGGATCTGGGCTTCTGATTCTCAGTAGCGGTGGCAGTCTAAGAAAAAGGAGCCAAATTTCGTGCGTTGTCGACCATGGCAAGCGCCCCAATAAGGGGCTTGTAAAGAGTTTGCTTGCCAAGTTTGACAAATCAGAAGCTGCAATATCATTTTTGCCATAACCAGCACCCCCAGGGGCGAAAGTGCACAAAATTTGGCATATATGTCAGGTGAGCTATGAAGAGTTTGGGTATGGAGTTTGATGACAATTGAGTAAATAGAAGATGAGATATAGATTTTTGAAGAATAAATTTTTTGGTTTTTCCCATGTCAGTAGGTGGCGCTATGCTGTACATGAGCGATTATGAGTTGGAAAAATAAGTGTCTACAACAGCAACGTACTATCACAAGGTAGTGGTGTGAAGGGAAAGCATTATGGAATTATTTACCAAAAACCCGTTTTGGAGCAATTGCGTTGGCCAAAACAGCGCCCCCCATGGACGAAAATTCCCAAAATGTGGTATACATGACATGGGAGGTTGTAAGAGGGTGGCCGTGAAGTTTGACCAAATTTGAGGAAAGATTGGATTTTTTGCCCAAAAATAGCGCCCCCAGTGGCGAAATATCACAGAAATTGGGTAACATGTCAGAAGCCCAATGAGTGATTTGCGAGTGAAGTATGAGCAGTTTTGAGCAATCAGAAGATTTGTTATGAATTTTTAAGCATTAAAAATTTTGCATCGAAAATTGATTGACGTATAACTTCTGAACGGTTTATCCTACGTGAAACGTATTTAGTAACTTTTGTCAGCCATGTCTGTAGATGATGTGTATCAATTTTGGTGACATTCCTATGAACGGTCTAGGAGGAGTTGCGCCGTCTTCGTGGCAATGCATTTTGCACAAAAGTGAAATTACCTCACTTCCTGTTGGGCGTGGCTAATGCATTGGCATTACATTTTTGTCCGGCTTAGTGAGATACATATGCCTACCAAATGGCATGCCACTACTACAAACTACACGGCACCCAGGCACCTTAATGCGGGAGGCCAAAATCACAACGACTTAGGGGGCGCTATAGAGGCCCTGAGCCCCGGCCAAGTTTGGGCTTTTGGTTCTGAGTAGCGGTGGCAATTCTCGGAACTGGTGCCAATTTTGGTGCGTTTTCGCCCATGGCAAGCGCCCCGAAAATGGCCCAACAGCGGAGAAAAATAAAGAAGAAGAAGAAGAAGACGGAAGAATAATAATAGTGAACTCTTACAAGAACAATAGGGCCTTCGCCCTATAGGGCTCGGGCCCTAATTAAAGCCGCAGGCGGCCTCGACGGGCCCTCGCGCCAGCGGCCAAGGGGGGCGGGGGCATGCGTCCCCGCGAAAAACCTTCCACAGCTTCTTCGGCAAGAGACATTACTCCCGCAATGGCGACAAAGAACAGAATTGGACACATGGCAACGATAGGGTCTCGCACTGTACGGTGCTCGGGCCCTAATAATAATAGCGCCCTAATAAGGGTCTTGTAAAGAGTTTGCTTGCCAAGTTTGACAAATCAGAAGCTGCAATATCATTTTTGCCATAACCAGCACCCCCAGGGGCGAAAGTGCACAAAATTAGGTGAACATGTCAGGTGAGCTATGAAGAGTTTGCGTATGAAGTTTGATGACAATTGAGTAAATAGAAGATGAGATATAGATTTTTGAAGAATAAAATTTTTGGTTTTTCCCATGTCAGTAGGTGGCGCTATGCTGTACATGAGCGATTATGAGTTGGAAAAATAAGTGTCTACAACAGCAACGCACTATCACAAGGTAGTGGTGTGAAGGAAAAGCAGTATGGAATTATTTACCACAAACCCGTTTTGGAGCAATTGCGTCGGCCAAAAACAGCGCCCCCCATGGACGAAAATTCCCAAAATGTGGTATACATGACATGGGAGGTAGGAAGAGGGTGGCCGTGAAGTTTGACCAAATTTGAGGAAAGACTGGAATTTTTGCCCAAAAATAGCGCCCCCAGTGGCGAAATATCACAGAAAGTGGGTAACATGTCAGAAGCCCAATGAGTGATCTGCGTGTGAAGTATGAGCAGTTTAGAGCAAGTAGAAGATTTGTTATGAATTTTTAAGCATGTAAAATGTTGCATTGAAAATTGATTGACGTATAACTTCTGAACGGTTTATGCTACGTGAAACCCATTTAGGAACTTTTGTCAGCCATGTCTGTAGATGATGTGTATCAATTTTGGTGACATTCCTATGAACGGTCTAGGAGGAGTTGCGCCGTCTTCGTGGCCATGCATTTCGCACAAAAGTGAAATTACCTCACTTCCTGTTGGGCGTGGCTAAAGCATTGGCATTACATTTTTGTCCGGCTTTGTGAGATACATATGCGTACCAAATGGCATGCCACTACTACAAACTACATGGCACCCAGGCACCTTAATGCGGGCGGCCGAAATCACAACGAGTTAGGGGGCGCTATAGAGGCCCTGAGGCCCGCCTGGATCTGGGCTTCTGGTTCTCAGTAGCGGTGGCAGTCTAAGAAAAAGGAGCCAAATTTCGTGCGTTGTCGACCATGGCACGCGCCCCAATAAGGGTCTTGTAAAGAGTTTGCTTGGCAAGTTTGACAAATCAGAAGCTGCAATATCATTTTTGCCATAACCAGCACCCCCAGGGGCGAAAGTGCACAAAATTTGGCGTAGACGTCAGGTGAGCTATGAAGAGTTTGCGTATGAAGTTTGATGACAATTGAGTAAATAGAAGATGAGATATAGATTTTTGAAGAATAAATTTTTTGGTTTTTCCCATGTCACTAGGTGGCGCTATGCTGTACATGAGCGATTATGAGGTGGAAAAGTAAGTGTCTACAACAGCAACGTACTCTCACAAGGAAGTGGTGTGAAGGAAAAGCATTATGGAATTATTTACCAAAAACCCGTTTTGGAGCAATTGCGTCGGCCAAAAACAGCGCCCCCCATGGATGAAAATTTCCAAAACGTGGTATACATGACATGGGAGGTAGTAAGAGGGTGGCCGTGAAGTTTGACCAAAATTGAGGAAAAATTGGAATTTTTGCCCAAAAATAGCGCCCCCAGTGGCGAAATATCACAGAAATTGGGTAACATGTCAGAAGCCCAATGCGTGATTTGCGTGTGAAGTATGAGCAGTTTTGAGCAATCAGAAGATTTATGAATTTTTAAGCATGTAAAATTTTGCATCGAAAATTGATTGACGTATAACTTCTGAACGGTTAATCCTACGTGAAACGTATTTAGTAACTTTTGTCAGCCATGTCTGTAGACGATGTGTATCAATTTTGGTGACATACCTATGAACGGTCTAGGAGGAGTTGCGCCGTCTTCGTGGCCATGCATTTCGCACAAAAGTGAAATTACCTCACTTCCTGTTGGGCGTGGCTAATGCATTGGCATTACATTTTTGTCCGGCTTAGTGAGATACATAGGTGTACCAAATTGCATGCCACTACTACAAACTATATGGCAACCAGGCACCTTAATGCGGGAGGCCAAAATCACAACGACTTAGGGGGCGCTATGGAGGCCCTGAGCCCCGGCCAAGTTTGGGCTTCTGGTTCTGAGTAGCGGTGGCAATTCTCGGAACTGGTGCCAAATTTCGTGCGTTTTCGCCCATGGCAAGCGCCCCGAAAATGGCCCAACAGCGGAGAAAAATAAAGAAGAAGAAGAAGACGGAAGAAGAAGAAGAAGAAGACGGAAGAATAATAATTAAAGCCGCAAGCGGCCTCGACGGGCCCTCGCGCCAGCGGCCAAGGGGGGCGGGGGCATGCGTCCCCGCGAAATACCTTCCACAGCTTCTTTGGCAAGAGACATTACTCCCACAATGGTGACAAAGCACAGAATTGGACACAGAGTACACGGTGCGCTGAGATGTTGTCATGGACAGAAGATTTTATGCCATGGCTTCCCAACCAAATTAATGTATTTACCTCATCAGTCACCAAGCTATAGCTACATAGGATTGTCTTCTGTTAGACATCTATTAGTCTGTATGTAACGCTACAACACTTGCTCCCGACTGCCTACCCATTCCCCACAAGTCATGTGTGTTTAAGGCAACCAAAACAACATACTCCTGGTGCCTCATGATTGTAAACACCTCTCCTGGAACTGCTACAGCGCAATGAGCGCCCCCAGTGGTCCACAAGTCATGTGTGTTTAAGGCAACCAAAACAACATACTCCTGGTGCCTCATGATTGTAAACACCTCTCCTGCAACTGCTACAGCGCAATGAGCGCCCCCAGTGGTGAAAGTTCACCAAATTTGGTATACATGTCAAGGGACCTATGAAGAGTTGTTTTGTAAAGTTTGATCAAGTTTGACCAATCAGAAGCCGAGATATAAATTGTTGCCTGAAAACAGCGCCCCCAGTGGCAAAAGTTCACAAAATTTGGCACATATGTCAGGTGACCTGTTAAGAGTGTGCGTATCAAGTTTGATCAAGATTGAGAAAATAGAAGATGAGATATTGATTTTTGAAGAATAAATTTTTTGGTTTCTCCCATGTCAGTAGGTGGCGCTATGCTGCACATGAGCGATTATGAGTTGGAAAAATAAGTGTCTACAACAGCAACGTACTATCACAAGGTAGTGGTGTGAAGGAGAAGCGTTATGGAATTATTTACCAAAAACCTGTTTCGGAGCAATTGCGTTGGCCAAAAACAGCGCCCCCCATGGACGAAAATTCCCAAAATGTGGTGTCCATGACATGGGAGGTAGTAAGAGGGTGGCCGTGAAGTTTGACCAAATTTGAGGAAAGATTGGATTTTTTGCCCAAAAATAGCGCCCCCAGTGGCGAAAAATCACAGAAATTGGGTAACATGTCAGATGCCCAATGAGTGATTTGCGTGTGAAGTATGAGCAGTTTTGAGCAATTTGAAGATATGTTATGAATTTTTAAGCATGTAAAATTTTGCATTGAAAATTGATTGACGTATAACTTCTGAACGGTTTATTCTACGTGAAACGTATTTAGGAACTTTTGTCAGCCGTGTCTGTAGATGATGTGTATCAATTTTGGTGACATTCCTATGAACGGTCTAGGAGGAGTTGCGCCGTCTTCGTGGCCATGCATTTCGCACAAAAGTGAAATTACCTCACTTCCTGTAGGGCGTGGCTAATGCATAGGCATTACATTTTTGTCCGGCTTAGTGAGATACATATGCGTACCAAATGGCATGCCACTACTACAAACTACATGGCAACCAGGCACCTTAATGCGGGAGGCCAAAATCACAATGAGTTAGGGGGCGCTAAAGAGGCCCTGAGGCCCGCCTGGATCTGGGCTTCTGGTTCTCAGTAGCGGTGGGAGTCTAAGAAAAAGGAGCCAAATTTCGTGCGATGTCGACCATGGCAAGCGCCCCAAAAAGGGTCTTGTAAAGAGTTTGCTTGCCAAGTTTGACAAATCAGAAGCTGCAATATTATTTCTGCCATAACCAGCACCCCCAGGGGCGAAAGTGCACAAAATTTGGCGTACATGTCAGGTGAGCTATGAAGAGTTTGTGTATGAAGTTTGATGACAATTGAGTAAACAGAAGATGAGATATAGATTTTTGAAGAATAAATTTTTTGGTTTTTCCCATGTCAGTAGGTGGCGCTAGGGCTGGGCGATTTTACGATTACGATGTTATTCACGATATAAAATCTCTACGATTAGAAATTAGACACGTACGATATGCCTACGATAAGCCTACGCCTTCAATAAAATTACTTCATCCGAAGTTTTGACAGACACGCGAATAGCCAATCATAACTAAACAGTACCGCACGTAACCAATCAGTTGGAAGAGAGCCACGTCAAGTTAGGTTGCGTGCACACACAAACACACACACACGTGTAGCAGCAACGCACAGCATGGCTGTGGTGAAGTTTGCAGGAGCGCGGCATTTCTCCAACAAATCGTGAAACAAAGCGATTATAACAGGGTTCCCGCGGGGTTTTAAAAGGTAGTTAATTAAAATAGGCTAAATTATGGCCAGTAAAAAGTAGTAAAAGGTAGTAAACGTAATCTGACGTGGTAGTAAAATTTTTTGACCCCCATCCAACTGGGCCTATGTGTTTTCTAATTCGTTTAATTAACCTGCATGCCATAATATCCATAAATTACTACATTTGGGCGAATTTATTTTTATGTATCGAGGAGGACCGCAGTGAGGAGTTGGTGGCGCATGCGCATTGAATTCCAATAACGGTCGAATCCAGTATAAATTTATACCAGAGATTGTTTAGTACGAGACTGACTTTGTTTATACGGCTCTAGTCGAATCTATCTGTTAACCCGACTGGCGACATCTGCACAAGAATTAAACAATGGGGAAATGCAAATTTTCAGACCTCTGGCTGGAGGAACCTGATTTTAAAGACTGGCTAAAGGCGGTAGATGGCAATCGGCGAGAGGCGTTCATTGAAAAGTTGATCGAGGCACATGTAATGCGTTGTGCGCGCGCGCCTGGTGCGTTGTGCGCGCGCGCCCCTGGTGCGTTGTGCTGTGCGCGCGCCCCTGGTGCGTTGTGTTGTGTGCGCGCGCGCGCCTGGTGCGTTGTGCGTGCCATTTGAGGCATCCAAAATGTGATGAGCAAATCTGTTGAACTGTTCAAATGATTAAGATTAACCCTCTAAAACACTGATCTCTGGGAGGAAGGTGTTGACTCTGCCCACGGGCCTTCACCACTACAGGACTGGTGCAAATGACTATCTTAAGCAAACTTGGCAATGTGTTGAGAGACTGCCAAAATAGGGCTTGGGTTATGTGTGTTTTGTATCTTTAGGGTGTGTGTCTTGTCTTTGTCATGTGTGTGTGGGGGGGGGTTCGTGTTTGCCATTTGACCTGATCTAAATGTAATGAGTTGATGTACCTAAGCACATAAGATTTTTTGTGCAAATCTGTTCACCTGTTCAAAAGATTATTCCACAAACAAAAGGTTGGCCATCTTGAAAGTGTTGGCCGACAAAATGTAATCAGATCTTGTACCTAATGTGAAGTGTTGACACACAAGGTTTAGTGCAAATCCGTGTACCCGTTAAGAGGTTATGGGCCACAGTTTCACAGTTCAATAAAATTATAACTTGTATGTGGAAGTTTGTTTTCTTTTATGCAAATATGCATTACTCCATGTGTAGCCCTAGCAATGGGAGGTTCTATTATGCGTCCAAAGGGAAAGAGTTACACTACCGGTACGTTCAGATTTTCTTTCTATCTTGTCTCATCAATCCAACTCTTTGGGTAGAGTTGTCACTAACTTATATGTAGCACATTCACTTGGACTAACACATACACTCAAAGATTACCTTGTTAAATTGTGAGAAAATGTCCAAATCCAAATTGTCGCTGTGGTAGTAAAAAAAATTGTGAAGGTAGTAAAAAGGTAGTAAATTCAACATAAAATATCTGTAGGAACCTTGTATAAAAATGAGCGAGAAGCCGACTGACCGGAGTTCTGAACAGGAAAGTCAGAGCACTGCCCTGGAGGACATCGTTGAAAAGAAGGGCCAGAGATCTTCGGTTGTGTGGAGGTATTTTGGATATTTAAAATCGGACATACAACAAAGTGTTACACAAAACCTTAAACACACTGACGTACAAGATTGCACTTTTTTTCTCCTTGCAGCATAAGGTTTACATGTCAATATGTCTTTTATGTTTATTTGAAAGCTGCTAGAATTTGCACAAATGATTAACAATGGTATATAGTTTTTATTTTTCAGTTTCAATTTATTCATTTGAACAAAAAGAACAAAAGAATGTGCATCCAGTTTGTTTTGGTTCTGTGAAACTTGAAGGCTTGTTAAGCTATTTTTGTTAATTAGGAAGGAACTACTAATTTGTAATGTTCATATTTTGAGCAGAAAATTAAAGAAAATACAAAAATGGTGATTTGATTTATATCGTGATATATATCGTTATCGAAAATTTTGAAAAAATATATCGTGATATAATTTTCTCTCATATCGCCCAGCCCTAGGTGGCGCTATGCTGTACATGAGTGATTATGAGATGGAAAAATAAGGGTCCACAACAGCAACGCACTATCACAAGGTAGTGGTGTGAAGGAAAAGCATTATGGAATTATTGACCAAAAACCCGTTTTGGAGAAATTGCGTCGGCCAAAAACAGCGCCCCCCATGGACGAAAATTCCCAAAATGTGGTATACATGACATGGGAGGTAGTAAGAGGCTGGCCGTGAAGTTTGACCAAATTTGAGGAAAGATTGGATTTTTTGCCCAAAAATAGCGCCCCCAGTGGCGAAATATCACAGAAATTGGGTAACATGTCAGAAGCCCAATGAGTGATTAGCGTGTGAAGTATGAGCAGTGTTGAGCAATTAGAAGATTTGTTATGAATTTTTTAGCATGTAAAATTTTGAAGTGAAAATTGATTGACGTATAACTTCTGAACGGTTTATCCTACGTGAAACGTATTTAGTAACTTTTGTCAGCCATGTCTGTAGATGATGTGTATCAATTTTGGTGACATTCCTATGAACGGTCTAGGAGGAGTTGCGCCATCTTCGTGGCCATGCATTTCACACAAAAGTGAAATTACCTCACTTCCTGTTGGGCGTGGCTAATGCATTGGCATTACATTTTTGTCCGGCTTAGTGAGATACATATGCATACCAAATGGCATGCCACTACTACAAACTAAATGGCAACCAGGCACCTTAATGCGGGATGCCAAAATCACAGCGACTTAGGGGGCGCTATAGAGGCCCTGAGCCCCGGCCAAGTGTGGGCTTTTGGTTCTGAGTAGCGGTGGCAATTCTCGGAAGTGGCGCCAAATTTCGCGCGTTTTCGCCCATGGCAAGCGCCCCGAAAATGGCCCAACAGCGGAGAAAAATAAAGAAGAATAATAATAGTGAACTCTTACAAGAACAATAGGGCCTTCGCCCTATAGGGCTCGGGCCCTAATTAAAGCCGCAAGCGGCCTCGACGGGCCCTCGCGCCAGCGGCCAGGGGGGGCGGGGGCATGCGTCCCCGCGAAATACCGTAAAGAGTTTGCTTGCGAAGTTTGACAAATCAGAAGCTGCAATATCATTTGTGCCATAACCAGCACCCCCAGGGGCGAAAGTGCACAAAATTTGGCGTCTATGTCAGGTGAGCTATGAAGAGTTTGCGTATGAAGTTTGATGACAATTGAGTAAATAGAAGATGAGATATAGATTTTTGAAGAATAAATTTTTTGGTTTTTCCCATGTCAGTAGGTGGCGCTATGCTGTACATGAGCGATTATGAGTTGGAAAAATAAGTGTCTACAACAGCAACGTACTGTCACAAGGTAGTGGTGTGAAGGAAAAGCATTATGGAATTATTTACCAAAAACCCGTTTTGGAGCAATTGCGTCGGCCAAAAACAGCGCCCCCCATGGACGAAAATTCCCAAAATGTGGTATACATGACATGGGAGGTAGTAAGAGGGTGGCCGTGAAGTTTGACCAAATTTGAGGAAAGATTGGATTTTTTGCCCAAAAATAGCGCCCCCAGTGGCGAAATATCACAGAAATTGGGTAACATGTCAGAAGCCCAATGAGGGATCTGCGTGTGAAGTATGAGCAGTTTTGAGCAATTAGAAGATTTGTTATGAATTTTTAAGCATGTAAAATTTTGCATTGAAAATTGATTGACGTGTAACTTCTGAACGGTTTACGCTACGTGAAACTTATTTAGAAACTTTTGTCAGCCATGTCTGTAGATGATGTGTATCAATTTTGGTGACATTCCTATGAACGGTCTAGGAGGAGTTGCGCCGTCTTCGTGGCCATGCATTTCGCACAAAAGTGAAATAACCTCACTTCCTGTTGGGCGTGGCTAATGCATTGGCATTACATTTTTGTCCGGCTTAGTGAGATACATATGCGTACCAAATGGCATGCCACTACTACAAACTACATGGCAACCAGGCACCTTAAAGCGGGAGGCCAAAATCACAACGAGTTAGGGGGCGCAATAGAGGCCCTGAGGCCCGCCTGGATCTGGGCTTTTGGTTCTCAGTAGCGGTGGCAGTCTAAGAAAAAGGAGCCAAATTTCGTGCGTTGTCGACCATGGCAAGCGCCCCAATAAGGGTCTTGAAAAGAGTTTGCTTGCCAAGTTTGAGAAATCAGAAGCTGCAATATCATTTCCGCCATAACCAGCACCCCCAGGGGCGAAAGTGCACAAAATTTGGCGTACATGTCAGGTGAGCTATGAAGAGTTTGCGTATGAAGTTTGATGACAATTGAGAAAATAGAAGAAGAGATATAGATTTTTGAAGAATACATTTTTTGGTTTTTCCCATGTCAGAAGGTGGCGCTATGCTGTACATGAGCGATTATGAGTTGGAAAAATAAGTGTCTACAACAGGAACGCACTATCACAAGGTAGTGGTGTGAAGGAAAAGCATTATGGAATTATTTACCAAAAACCCGTTTTGGAGCAATTGCGTCGGCCAAAAACAGCGCCCCCCATGGACGAAAAGTCCCAAAATGCGGTATACATGACATGGGAGGTAGTAAGAGGGTGGCCGTGAAGTTTGACCAAATTTGAGGAAAGATTGGATTTTTTGCCCAAAAATAGCGCCCCCAGTGGCGAAATATCACAGAAATTGGGTAACATGTCAGAAGCCCAATGAGTGATTTGCGTGTGAAGTATGAGCAGTTTTGAGCAATTAGAAGATTTGTTATGAATTTTTTAGCATGTAAAATTTTGAAGTGAAAATTGATTGACGTATAACTTCTGAACGGTTTATCCTACGTGAAACGTATTTAGTATCTTTTGTCAGCCATGTCTGTAGATGATGTGTATCAATTTTGGTGACATTCCCATGAACGGTCTAGGAGGAGTTGCGCCGTGTTCGTGGCCATGCATTTCGCACAAAAGTGAAATTACCTCACTTCCTGTTGGGCGTGGCTAATGCATTGGCATTACATTTTTGTCCGGCTTAGTGAGATACATATGCACACCAAATGGCATGCCACTACTACAAACTATATGGCAACCAGGCACCTTAATGCGGGAGGCCAAAATCACAACGACTTAGGGGGCGCTATAGAGGCCCTGAGCCCCGGCCAAGTTTGGGCTTTTGGTTCTGAGTAGCGGTGGCAATTCTCGGAACTGGTGCCAAATTTCGTGCGTTTTCGCCCATGGCAAGCGCCCCGAAAATGGCCCAACAGCGGAGAAAAATAAAGAAGAAGAAGAAGAAGACGGAAGAATAATAATAGTGAACTCTTACAAGAACAATAGGGCCTTCGCCCTATAGGGCTCGGGCCCTAATAATAGTGAACTCTTACAAGAACAATAGGGCCTTCGCCCATAGGGCTCGTGCCCTAATAATAGTGAACTCTTACAAGAACAATAGGGCCTTCGCCCATAGGGCTCGGGCCCTAATAAAACACTGAATTAGAAAGTGTGTCCAAACTTTTGACTGGTACTGTATGCCATGATGGTATGCAGTTCAATATATAAATCTTAATTTCCCTGAGGGAACCCTCCCAAAGGGATCAATAAAGTTTTATCTAATCTAATCTAATCTAATCTAAATATGTAGCTTTTGATTTAATGCACCAAATTCAATTAAAAATAACCAATTTGCCACCTTTGAGGAATCCAAGAATTTCCATTATAGCGGAGCTCCTGCGGTCCACGCGAGCGGAGCCCCATAGGCATAGAGTGTGGATACATAAACAAACCCATCGAGTTGTTTTCTGATGTTTTCGGTCCTGTGCGTGCCTTCACCATCCCAGTGTTAGTAATTACCAGTCATACACACCGCCTAGTGGCCAGTGTTAGTAATTACCAGTCATACACGCCGCCTAGAGGCCAGTGTTAGTAATTACCAGTCATACACACCGCCTAGTGGCCAGTGTTAGTAATTACCAGTCATACACACCGCCTAGTGGCCAGTGTTAGTAAGAAGGTCCGGGTTCGAGCCCCGTGGCCGGCGAAGGCCTTTCTGTGCGGAGTTTGCATGTTCTCCCCGTGTCCGCGTGGGTTTCCTCCGGGTGCTCCGGTTTCCCCCACAGTCCAAAGACATGCAGGTTAGGTTAACTGGTGACTCTAAATTGACCGTAGGTGTGAATGTGAGTGTGAATGGTTGTCTGTGTCTATGTGTCAGCCCTGTGATGACCTGGCGACTTGTCCAGGGTGTACCCCGCCTTTCGCCCGTAGTCAGCTGGGATAGGTTCCAGCTTGCCTGCGACCCTGTAGAACAGGATAAAGCGGCTAGAGATAATGAGATGAGATACACACCGCCTAGTGGCCAGTGTTAGTAATTGCCAGTCATACACACCGCCTCGTGGCCAGTGTTAGTAATTACCAGTCATACACACCGCCTAGTGGCCAGTGTTAGTAATTACCAGTCATGCACACCGCCTAGTGGCCAGTGTTAGTAATTACCAGTCATACACACCGCCTAGTGGCCAGTTAGTATACACGCCGCCTAGTGGCCAGTGTTAGTAATTACCAGTCATACACGCCGCCTAGAGGCCAGTGTTAGTAATTACCAGTCATACACACCGCCTAGAGGCCAGTGTTAGTAATTACCAGTCATACACACCGCCTAGTGGTCAGTGTTAATAATTACCAGTCACACACACCCATGGTAGCCGCGGGGTCTTAAGTCTTAAAGTCTTAAGTTTAATATTCCAAAATTAAGGCCTTAAAAAGTCTTAAATTGCTTTGCCCAAGTCTTAATTTTTTAAACAAAGGTCTTAAATTTACTCCTACTATTCTACAATGTGAAAACGTGGGTTTTGCGTAACATCAGTGAATTTCTTGGAGTATGCGCAAAGAAAGAAACAATATTAATACATTTTCGCGCCGGCGCAATCGTCGGAGTCCGTGGTGGAGAGGAGGCTCCGCGAATCGCAGCATGGGGAAGTGTCGTTTTAATCAGCAGTGGCTTTCAGATGAAAGATATCGTGATTGGGTGAGGGAGGTTCCTGGAAGTGACGTTGAAGTCTCACATGAAGAGCTCAAAGCACATTGCATCTGCCCTCCACCGCCACCAGCCCATCGCTCACAGGGTTTCCCATACATAGACCATTGTGTGGCGCAGCGCCACACAATCAGACTTGCGATTTTGAAAAAAAAAAAATTCCGTTCATTCATAGTGCTCGCTCTTCTCGTTCGCGCGCGCACACACACACAGAGGGAGAGGCGTGTACACAGGCCTGCCGTTGCACATAATATACCCGGTGTCACGGTCTGATCGCGCGCTGGTATAAATTTACCATGCGCAAACCGATTTTTTTTTCCCGGTCAACTTCCGGGAAGTCTAAATTTACCATTTCTTGCTGCGATTTTGTACCGAGCATTTCAGCACATTTGTGGACTAATAGAACGCGAATTGTGACTACAATTGTGAGATTTGATTATCAGTAGACAAGCTGTTGAATATGGATGAGGAAACAATCATTTCCCAGTCACAAAATGAAGATCAGCAAAACACACAGTCCAAAGAGGCACAAGATCAGCGAGTCGCCATTTTCAAAAGAAAGATGACCCAATTCTGACTAGGTCCAATGACAGGAGTCTAATTATACCAGGTTGGTAAATATGACAGAATAACTGTATTATAATCATGATGAGTCTCACTCAAACAAATCAATATTCATCAAGATAAAGTGAAAATAATTTATTTGTGGATCAAGTATGATCATAAATCTCCTATCATATTGGGCTGGTAAATTCTGACTAGGCCCAATGACAGCAGTCTAATTATACCAAGTTGGTAAATTTGAGAGAATAATTAAATTATTATAATCATGAGGAGTCTTACTTAAACAAATCAATATTCATCAAGATAAAGTGTAAATAAAAGTATGAACATGAACATAAATCTCATATTAGGCAGCTGGGCCATAGAAGGTTCACGCTGCATGCTGCACGCTACACGCTACACGTTCACGTGAAGAACCGGACACTGGGCCATTAAACTTCATGCTTGGATGTTCACGTGTTGCGTCTGTTCTACTTTGACCGAGTAACCAACAATATGGACTCTTCGGATGACAACGATTGCCTCATTCTGCTTTTACTGAGACAGAGGAAGAGAAAAAGGAACAGAATTTGGAGCCGAGAACACTTCCTTCTGAGAGAAACCCGTGGTGAATTTCACCGAACATTCTATAATCTGCTTGACAATCCCGATGAAGAACTATTTTTCAATTATACCATTCAATTATATTTTTTCTGAAGTTTTCCCCTGAAAGCATAGAGTTATCTCCCTAGACCCGTTCTGATTGGCTGGCGCGGCGGTGACCGCATGCATTGACTGGAATTTCCATCTTCACGCCTAGAAAAAAGTGTGCATGTTCATTTCTCATTTCACGCGTGAAGTGTGCAGCGTGCAACGTGAACGCCGTTCTATGGCCCAGAGCAAGTCATGCTACGTTTGTCCACTTTTCTTTACACGCGTGTAGCGTGTAGCGTGCAGCATGCAGCATGCAGCGTGAACCTTCTATGGCCCAGCTGCCTTAGGCTGGTAAATTCAGACTAGGCCCAATTATACCAAGTTGGTAAATTTATACTGTGGTAGGGTTAGACCGTGGCTGCTACAGTATAAACTTACCTGGTAAATTCAGACTGGTGGTAAATTCAGACCGTGACACCAGACTGCAAATAGGCCTGTTAGGCTAATTAAAAATAACGCAGCCTTCACGATTCGCCTTCTGACCCCTTATTTTAAAAGGTAGCCTACGTCGTGCTCGTGATGAGCTTTATCATAGCCTTCTTGGCTTACAGGAAATGGACATCCCTGAGTCAGGCTATAAACCAATTTTGATGCAGACAGTAGCAGCTTGACGCGAGGAACCGGCCTTATTGCATTATCCCGCTTCAGCATTCATGCAAGTTATTAATAATGGCTTGACATTCACAATAAATAAGGATTTCCCACTAGCCTAAATAAAATGATGTTATACTCGCGGGGATGCCTAGTTGATGCTATCTGAAGCATAAAATCTGAATATTTTAAGAAACAATGCGGTAGTTGAGAGAGGCTACTGTAGGATGCCCATAGGCTAATAATAACTTCGTATTTATTTGACTATTATAATTTCATTGACTCTCAATGTTTGCTGCTTTAACCCAGATGAGTATTGAAAAGTTTTTTTCTGAATTGCGAGCAGGATTTCTCAGCTATGAACAGGGTAAGCACATAGAAATTCAGTATTCCTTTGTATTTTTTTTTTTGATGTAATGGAAATTTTTAGTGCTTTGATGATGAAGAAAATGTACTTTTTTATCCATAGATTAAAACAGACCTCAGGAATAGGCTGGCTTACGAATCTCCATAAATGGTCCCGAACCCAATGACTTCCCGTAAGATAGGGCACTGGAGGTTTTTTCAGGAAGCCACGCAGAATTAAATGTTCTGATAGGGCATGCAGGCTTTGCACCAATTAGGGTAATGCTTTTTCATTATTGTTAGTTGCGTTGGTGTTACCTTACGTGGTTTCTTACATCTAATTATGATATTTTATTTTATTATTTTGTTGTTACATTATACTATTTATTTCATTTTAGTATTGGTTGAGGTAAGTGTTGAGTTCAATATTTAAAATAAAAACTTCCAGCTTGTTTTTTGCAATTTATTCCTTGAATGTTAACTAAAGAATGATTGAAAGATTGCCACCAAAAAGGCAAAAAACTAAGGTAAAAACTAAACTTTAACTTCAATTTTGGTGAGTAATTTTCATAAATTTAAAAGACGTTTTCCACCAACATCAAGCAAAACAAACTATTGCCGCTTTTCCACTACAAACGCGGCTGAGCCGTGCCGTGCTGAGTTGGGCTGAGTCGAGCTGAGTGGGGCTGTTGGAGCTGCATTTCGACTACAACCGCGCTGAACCGTGCTGGCTGGAAGTGGGTGGACACATTGGGTGGAGTTAGCGAAAGTGGGTGGACGTCAGGTGATGTCGTTAAGCAGCGCAAACAGTGACATCAGTGAGCTTTTTAAGCGGTAGTCTCACGACCCGAATAGTAAACAATAAACATGGAGGACATGGAGTCGTTAGTGTTGCTGGTCTTGGTGCTGTGGCTTGTTGTCACCGACAACGCGAACAGATACTGGCAAGAGCGTATAGATGAGGCAAGGCGCATAAGGCTTCAGAAATTCTCGTAATTCTTCTTCTTCCGGGTTTACGGTGTTTACAGATCCCAGCGTGCTCGCGGGGTGTGTGTGGGCATGTGAGGACACTCCTCCTCACCAATCAGTGCACAGGGGAGTGTCTGCTCACGCCCCCAGCCTCACTCGGCTCGCTTTGGCTCGCTTCAGCCCCACTCCAAAATGGTGCGAGTTTTAGGGGCTAAGCAGGGCTGAAGCGAGCCGAGTCATGCTGGTTTTTGGTAGTCGAAACGCGAGCCGTGTCGGGCTGAAGTGAGCTGAAGCGAGCTGAAGTGAGCTGAAAAAGGGTAGTGGAAAAGGGCCATAATGGCCTGCCCTGTAATGTAAAGTTGGGTCGAGGAATGAAACCAGGCAGGGTTCTGGTAAAAATTGTTTTAGCTGTCTTCTGTTAAAGAAACAAGAATTTAGATTGAACTGAATAATCTCAAATGCTTCTTGTAGCTTTAAAATAGTCCCAGCAGGTGACTCTGAAGAAAAATACTGTGTGTTTGAACACCGTCCGCTGTAAACACTTTGCATACACCCCAATGACCAACTCCACCGACCGCCACGACACCACCGTGCACGATTCCCTCATCGGCACAGTGGAGCACCACAAATTGCTACCTGGTCTGTGGGAAACACTGGCTCAGTTCTGCATTGTTCAATCTCCGAATGCACCTGGAGTTGGCACAAGCACCACTGTCAAACGTCAGCAGCATCAGCCAAGCCAGACATAATTGGCAAGGCTAGCAACAACACAAGGGCCGAGCAGTGGCATGATGGGTGTCGGTGGAACCCTGACACTTCGGGCAGAGGTGCTCTGGATTTTAAAAACAATTATGGAACACCACTCGTACAGCTCGAATGAGGGCATAAGCGAACTCTTTAAGGCTATGTTCCCAGACTCGGAAGTTGCTACAACATTCTCCTGTGGAAAAAACAAAACGTCTTACATAACAAAATTCGGTCTTGCTTGTCTTTAAAGGAACAGTCCACCGTATTTCCATAATGAAATATGCTCTTACCTGAATTGAGACGAGCTGCTCCGTACCGATCCGAGCTTTGCGTGACCTCCCAGTTAGTCAGACGCAGTCCGACGCGCTGTCACTCCTGTTAGCAATGTAGCTAGGCTCAGCATGGCCAACGGTATTTTTGGGGGCTGTAGTTAGATGTGACCAAACTCTTCCGCGTTTTTCCTGTTTACATAGGTTTATATGACCAGTGATATGAAACAAGTTCAGTTAAAAAAATTGAAACGTAGCGATTTTCTATGCTATGGAAAGTCCGCACTATAATGACAGGCGTACTAACACCTTCTGCGCGCTTCGGCAGCGCATTGATACGGAGCTCAGATATCAATGCGCTGCCGAAGCGCGCAGAAGGTGTTAGTACGCCTGTCATTATAGTGCGGACTTTCCATAGCATAGAAAATCGCTACGTTTCAATTTTTTTAACTGAACTTGTTTCATATCACTGGTCATATAAACCTATGTAAACAGGAAAAACGCGGAAGAGTTTGGTCACATCTAACTACAGCCCCCAAAAATACCGTTGGCCATGCTGAGCCTAGCTACATTGCTAACAGGAGTGACAGCGCGTCGGACTGCGTCTGACTAACTGGGAGGTCACGCAAAGCTCGGATCGGTACGGAGCAGCTCGTCTCAATTCAGGTAAGAGCATATTTCATTATGGAAATACGGTGGACTGTTCCTTTAATGTGAAGATTCGACAAGCAATGCACATAATGACTTAAGTATATAACTTTTATCATAAAAGTATTTTTACTTGAAACATTTGTCATTATTGGGAATTTGATCTGGTGTTCTACGACCGCATAATGGGTGCGATGTAGGTCTTAATTCTCATTTAAGTGGTCTTAAAAAGGTCTTAAAAAAGTCTTAAATTTATGGTGGTCAAACCTGGGGAAACCCTGACACCGCCTAGTGGCCAGTGTTAGTAATTGCCAGTCATACACACCGCCTAGTGGCCAGTGTTATAGCCGGTAAAGAAATAAAACAAAAGAGGCTGGCTATGATATAAGAAGATTCTACAATCCAGAAACAGATGGGAGCCCGTCCGGTCAGTTTCTCACAGAGTGTAAATTAGGCTGAAAGCTCATCAGTCATGTCTGATACGATTGTTTAAGTGTTCCTAGCTCGTATTTCTACTTTTGAGTATCGACTGTATTTCCACTATAAGTGTATAATAGTTGACTGTAGAAAGTCTGGTTTGATCCTGTAATATCTCTAATTCAGGATTAATTTAAATCGGGCTAGCGCTGGAGATATGCCTTGGATTGAGATGAAGTGTCAAATGATCATTTTCATGATGAGAACTGGAAGAAAGCTGGCTGACAGGAACATTATTAAGCGTCTCCACAGGGCGCCTGTCTGGCAAGCCGCAAGTGTGAATTCTCTCGTCTCTGGCCTGGCATTATTCTATATCCCTGATGATCTCATGGAGCTGGAGATTAAATCTCAATACCTGCTCAGTAAGGGATTTCACTCACAATGCCTCTCAAACCCTCTTCATGATTTTGTTTAGGATATACTATATTTATCTGACCAGTGTCCATGTGAAATGAGCTTTTTTCAGAGGTAATTGCACTAGACAGATATGGAAGGAGCCGATATGAAAGAGAAGGAGAGGAATAAAGGGAGTATGAAGGTGGAGAGGAGATGAATGGCCTTCAGCAGGGTAATTGCGTTATCAATCTGCCTCACCTCTGGCACCCGCCTCGTGCTCTCGGTGTTGGGAGTTATGGAGCGTCTCATTATGAAAAGACAGATTGTGGTAGAGAGCCAGCAGAGTGCCCATCAGTGACTAGCTTGATGTTTCAGGGCAAAGGTAATCATTTATATGTTAGCAGTGTGAATTCAGCATGCACAGAGAACCACAGTTGCTTTAATCAGTCATTTAGATTTGCAGTATTAAGATTTGATGTCAATTAAAGGAGGGTTTCTATTTTTGTCCACTACATCAGTGGATTTCTGTGGTCCATGCTGTCATGTCCAGATGACTTTTATTGTAAATAAAGTAGGTGACTTGGCCCACACACTCGTTCAGGTTTCCATAAAGCCTGAATTGAACTCTGAGATATTGATGTGTGGCACAGTTGGTAGCTTTGCTGCTCCTCAGCTCAAGAGTCTCTGGTTCAGTCCTGAGCTCAGGGCTTGTCTGTGTGGAGATTTATCTCCCATTCATCAAGTGAGTTTCCTCCAGGTTCTCCAGTTTCCTCCCATCTCCCAGAGACATTCTAAAAAGTGGATGGATTGAATGTGTGTCCAGTAAAGATGAAATGGTATGAAAATTTAATATCACGATTATAGTGACCAAAACTATTGCGGTATTGTTTAAAATATGCTGAAAATACTGAAATCATTTCACCAAATTTTATATTGAAAGCCACAAATAACATTAGCAGCACTATGCCCTTTTTATTTGCATAAACATTAAAATAACCTTAGGACTGCCACTAACTATTTTTCTATCCGATTAGTCGACTAATTTATCAATTTACTGATTTGTCAATTAATCTCAATGATTGACTTTCCTCCAAAAAATATAATTGACTATTTCATTTAAGTTCATTATTTTATTTTTATTGCAAGGTGAAATACAAATACATCATAATTAATGTAATAATGAAAATGTATTCCCTATGTTCCTTGAACTTACACTTTTAATCATATTTATACAATTATTCAAATGTTACCTATTGTATTCATGGCATTCCCTCCACAAAGAACTGTGCTTAAAATAATGGCAGAAATAAAATGGACAAGGTGCATGTCCCAACAAGCCCAACTCACATGAACACACATACACAGGCACCATTGATACACATAGAATAAGCTCAGATTCCAGCATAAATGTTTTCTTGAAGACGTATTCAATGGAAATTCTGAGGAAGCAGGTAGACGACTTTATGGCTATAATAATGAGTGTATTTAGCAGCTACAAGGACAGAAAATATGAAAAAGATCTCCCTACTAATGATGATTTTAAGAAACGTAGTTTTGCCTTTTCTGGCTGGCTTGTGCATAATGCTAGCACTGCTGTAATTTGAAGTACTCACAGACTTTTCGAAGCCTTGGTTCTTTGGAAACTTTTACAACCCTGCATGTGTGTGCATGTGATTACAAACGCAAGAACAGGTACCAGAATGGTGTTCTGATTGCGGGTCATGTGCATGTGCTGGTTTGCGGAATGGACACAAATTAAACTCCATACAAAATAGACCATCTTGCACGCAGCATTTACCTAGTGATATTGGGAGACTGTTTCTAACTTTGGTTGATGCTGGAAAGTATTTAATGTGAGCTTTTTAATGATGATTAAAATTTGAAATGGTCAAACTAACTGTTGTGAATTTGTGGTTTACCGTGAGACTGGTAACCGTTCCATCCCTAGTGTCCAGTGAACGTGTCTCCGGTGTTCCCAGGATAGGCTTCGGATCCACCACAAGCCTGACCAGGATAAGTTACTGAAGATGAATAAATGAATTTTTTATTTTGCTGTCATTTTATCCGGTATTTCCTTAAAATTAGGTTTGTAAACAGGGTGGCTGTTTGTTTTTTTTAATTTGGAATTATGTAGATTAGATTAGATTAGATAAAACTTTATTGATCCCTTTGGGAGGGTTCCCTCAGGGAAATTAAGATTCCAGCAGCATCATTACAGATAAACAGAGAAAAGAAATGGAGAAAAACTTCTAGGTAAATTAAAATAATTTAAGAATTTACATATACAAATATAAAAGATATGGGGAAGAGGGGGAGGGGGAAAGGGGGAGAAGTGGGGTTAGGGTAAGTGTGTGTGTGTGGGCGGGGGAGGGAAGCAGGAGAGATATTGCACTTTATATTGCACATTATAGTGCACATTGTCCGGTATTGCTTATTGTTAGGCTAGGCTACTGCTCCTTCCCGTCCTCTGTCCTCCTGTTACACCCCCCCCCCCCCCCCCCCCCCCCCCCCCAGAGAGGAGTTGTACAGTCTGATGGTGTGAGGGACAAAGGAGTTTTTGAGTCTGTTCGTCCTGCACTTGGGAAGGAGCATTTTGTCACTGAACAGGCTCCTCTGGTTGCTGATGATGGTGTGCAGAGGGTGACTGGCATTGTCCATGATGTTCAATAGTTTGTCCATAGACCTCTTCTCTGCCACCGTCACCAGAGAGTCCAGCTTCATGCCGACCACAGAGCCGGCCCGCCTGATCAGTTTGTCCAGCCTGGATGTGTCCTTCTTGGATGTGCTGCCCCCCCAGCACACCATGGTGTAAAACAGGACACTGGCGACCACAGACTGATAGAACATCCACAGGAGTTTCCTGCAGATGTTAAAGGACCGCAGCCTGCTAAGGAAGTATAGCCTGCTCTGTCCCTTCCTGTATAAGTAATTGGTGTTTCAAGTCCAGTCCAGCTTGCTGTCCAGCCACAACCCGAGGTACTTGTAGGAATCCACAGCCTCCACCTCGACTCCCTCGATCAGAACTGGTCGTGACCTTGGTCTGGACCTCCCAAAGTCAATGATCAGCTTCTTGGTCTTCGAGGTGTTGAGCTGCAGATGGTTCCTGTTGCACCACACAGCAAAGTTCCTCACCAGGCTCCTATATTCCTCCTTTCTGTCGTCACTGATACACCCAATGATGGCTGTGTCATCGGCAAACTTCTGAATGTGACACAGCTCCGAGTTGTAGCAGAAGTCCGCGGTGTACAGGGTGAAAAGAAGAGGGGCCAGCACCGTGCCCTGGGGTGTATTAAATGTTACTGTATTTAAGTTTTTCCAAAAACATGAAAATAAATTATTATTGTGATTTGATGAGCAGCGTTGGTTTCTCTCCTCCTGCCCAAATCCTAAGGGGTGTGTGTGTGTGTGTGTGTCTCTTGAGTGCATTTCTCAGTTTCTCTGATGGTTTTGTCATTTTGACATAAGCTAGCCAAACACGGTTGTCAGACAGTTTTACACAGTTTATAGAAAATGAAATGTGTATGTGAGGTTGACTGGATATGCTGTGTGCAAATTATTATTGCACTTGGGTTTATTATTATTATTATTATTATTAATAATAATAGTAATAATAATAAAAGTAGTAGTTGTTGTTATTGTTGTTGTTAAAGCTATGAAGCACTTTTTTAGAGCCCAAAATATCAGTGCTTTTCATGGTATGAGATTAAAAAAAGTCATGTGATGTATTTATGCTAATGTAAAACAATGAATGACAATCTGTTATCCTTAATGAGTTATAGTGTGAGCAGCTGAGTTGCCCCAAAGGCTATAGTGCCAACTGACTGAGCCGAATTAAAGAACATACCCAGTGACAGTCCATCTAATATCATCATCAGTCATATGCATGTAGCCAACCTGTATGACTTTACTAATATGAATGTGCTAGACAGCGTGACTGTCAGAATGTAGTATATATTTGTAAACAAAGATACAGAATCGCATCAGGATTTCTGCAAAGCATAGCAAGTGTTAGAATAGGCATACTGTATTATAACGACAAACAAATTGCTGAATACAATTCCCCTAATTAAGCATTTTCTAATAAGCAGCCACAGATATCTGAATTTTGAAAGACACTGTCTATTTTAAACATGTATAAAAAAATTCTCCCAAATCTGTAATTTACAGAAGTTATTGTGCTTTGCTGAAATTGCCTCAGCTTTGGCCCACAGGACCATTAAATGCACTAATTTCTAATGTAAAAGCACTTCATTTCTCTGGTCATCTGTAACTGCTTTCATTCCTGAACCCTTATCCTAATCTGTAAGCACTCAGCTGGCAAAACACACACTAGTTATTCCATGAAATTGAGTCGTACATGAGCTGATAGCCAAGGTGCGTAGTGCCGAGTTGGCTATAAGCCATGTGCGACGAAATTGAATGGAATAACTTTTTTTGTTTGTTTGTTTTTTTATATCCACATTCATTCACAAGATTCTGAGAAACTGAGCATTTTTATTTTTTTGCAAATTTGATAAATAAAAACTATACAAAACGGTCGACAAAATCATTCCCACTTGGTGTAAACAAACTGGCGAAATGACAGTAGCAGTTTATGAAAAAGGCTGTAATAATAATTCTTGAAAAATAAAAAAGATACGTTCTTAGCATCAAATACTTTTTATTCAATTTTTTATATTTTTTGGGGTTTTGTTTTCAAGTAGCGTTTTTATTTTATCTTTGGTTGGTTTAGCAACATGCACGGCAATTTTCTTTTTTTCTTTTTTTTTGGCGGTTGCCAAACCAACTTAAAGGTGCATTACCGCTACCAACTGGGCTGGGGTGTGGAACAAGAGATATGGGGGGGGGGGACGACATGACTATATTCTTTTATTTAGCTATATTTGTTTTCTTTTAAATACTTAGTGATGCATCTGACTTGCTGCACTCCGCTATTTTGTTTTTCCTCTACTGATGGTATATGAGCTGATATCCTAATAGTAGAGTAGCCAATCAGAGTGCACGATTGCTCATATCCAGTGAATGGATATATATATATATATGTGTGTGTGTGTGTGTGTGTGTGTAAAATGAATGAATGAATTTTTATATATATATAATTCCGATCAAGATGTATTTAATTTCATATTTTCCTGTCTGTATTTCATGCAAGGTGCTGTGCTGTGCCGTGCAGAAAGATGGCTGTTTGGTCCTCTTCGGTTCGGTAAGAATAATAGAGCAGGTGTAACATTTTTCTATGCCAGCAGGTTTGTGGCTGGTTAGTGGAACACCACGATGGTGGGTGGATAAGTTCTTATCGATGTAGGAGCCTGTTGGCACCGCTGGCTCTTTAAACTTGACACTTGGACAGCCGACTGCAAATTGGCTGTGTGGGAAGAAATGGGTGGCCTTTTATTGATGGAAGAATCAATCTGTTTCATGATTCATGAAGCATATTCCATCAGAGCAGTCCTGTCTCATTACAGTGCATAGAGGTGCTTTGGGCCCTAAAAATGCACCCTATCCACAAAAGTGTGGAATGTTATGACTATGTTTGGAATGCACAAAGATGTGGAATATAATTGGAAAAAAAAGTTATTGTTAGAGTTTCAGGGATGAGCTTCTAGGCAGTGATAAGGTAGTTGTGGACTTAAAATAACTTGATTTTTACAAGTCAGTCTTCACATAGGTTTCTTTGATCATTGTGGTCATTTTGCATGCTTTGCTTAAACATGTTGGTATTTCTAGGTTTTTTACTTACCTTTTTTTTGCCATTGTGTTCTATATTTAATGTGTTTTGTTTTTCTGCCATCTGATACACAGAATACAGAAAAATAAATGGTAGTTTGGGGATTTGAGCATTGAATTAGTGTTATGTTTTTTTTTATTGACCTTGGCCTTTAATATGTGGTCCTCAGTCCTGTCCCAGCACACTGAAGGTAATTTTTTTGAAGGTCATCATGTACTTCCTCCTACCGCATCTTTCTGAACTGCTGCTTATGCAGCATTAGGGTGCAAGTGGCGGCATAACACTCAAACGTCACTTTAATCGACGGGAGAGACTTGGGCTCCTGGCTAAGGAAGATTGTGGCATAATCTGGATTCGAAGTAGTGATCTCCACTTAGGATAGGCTTGAATGAAAACTCCTGAATCCAGGAGAAACAAAGTGAAGGTGCTAAATGTTTGAAGATGATGTCACGTGTTGCAGAAAGTAGCACATGTGAAATGTGCTTTGAAGAGTTTTAATGCTGCATGAAGATATCAGACAACATGCTGGAAATATAAGACACCAGAGTCAAGCCATTCAATCTGAGCAACAAAAAGTAGAGTTAAAGGAGTACGCCACCCCCAGGTGAAATTGAGTCAGTCCCTGCAGTCCCTAGAGTTGGATGAGTGAGCCAAAGCGTTTTGTAGCCGACCCAGCCATTGCCCTGATCTAGAAACGCCCCGGTTAGCTTAGCTTAGCGTAGTCGCTGTAATCCGGCGTGTCCAGCTAGCATTGTCGTTGCAAAAGTGAATCAAATAACTCAAGATTTTTTATAATTATTTCTCATGACCTGTACATTCACATCGAGTACACATATCAATGTAAATTAACACGAAGGGATTTACTAGCCCGATTTATATATGGAACTATTTTCGGCCACAGCACAGGCAATGCACCGCTGCAGGCGCAAAGACACCACGCAGCGCCTGAAAACGGGTTTTCAGGCGCTGCGTGGTGTCTTTGCGCCTGCAGCGGTGCATTGCCTGTGCTGTGGCCGAAAATAGTTCCATATATAAATCGGGCTAGTAAATCCCTTCGTGTTAATTTGCATTGATATGTGTACTCGATGTGAATGTACAGGTCATGAGAAATAATTATAAAAAATCTTGAGTTATTTGATTCACTTTTGCAACGACAATGCTAGCTGGACACGCCGGATTACAGCGACTACGCTAAGCTAAGCTAACCGGGGCGTTTCTAGATCAGGGCAATGGCTGGGTCGGCTACAAAACGCTTTGGCTCACTCATCCAACTCTAGGGACTGCAGGGACTGACTCAATTTCACCTGGGGGTGGCATACTCCTTTAATGTGACTTATAGAGTCAATGAAAGAAGAAAAGTGGGGCCCATAAGGCCTTAAACCCAGAGAGAGAGAGAAAAGGAGAGGCTAAGGACACCTAGCATTCACCCAGCCAAATAATAGCAGAGCTCCTCACTCACACTTTGTGCATGAAGCAGAGCCCTGTACTTAACAAAAATGCATCAACCTAATTTTTGATGGTTTTGACCATATGATGTCCGTATGTATGAGCAACGAACGTGTACCACCACAGGAAACCTGGCTGTAAGTGCAAGACAGTGTATCTCAAACACTTGACCACTGGACAACGAAATTTGTATCTTTATTTACATAAGAGAGATGGGTTTTTATCCAGCGCTTATTTTTAATTTGCTTTTTGAAAAATAACATGGGATTATTTACCAACATATTTTATGGAAAATATTCACAACGGTTTCATATAAAACTAGTTAAAATAGTTCTGTTAGTTCACTAGCTTGGTGTACAATTGACAGCTTGTCATGTAAGGACGGTAGATGGATGTAATTGCAGGAAGAGTTTTATTGTAAACGCGCTAGCAAACAGATCCAAAACGGAGGCAGAGTCGAATTACACTGATCGAGTGAGGCACAGACAGGATATCAGAGGTATCCTAGTACTCCAAAGTCCAAAAACATAAACAGGGTCAAAACCAGAAAAGAGATACAAAAATACAAGGCCTTTGCAAAGTCTGTGTGTTACTGAGAGTCCTTATATGATTGTGCTGTGATTGCACCTGTTCCTGATTAGAGCTCATGCTAATTAGTCCTAATGGCGTGTGTGTGCTTTGCAGTCCGCGGCTGCGCTCCGAGCTCCCAAGCGTGTGGACGTGAAAGATGTAACCAGGCATATCAAATTTGGTATTCAATTGTAATTATATAGTAATGATGTAAACAGGGCTCTACAGTGCGCACATTTCACTCGCATTTGCGAGCGAATTTTTCGGCATGCGAATGACGAAAAAAAAACCACGCGCATTCGTGCAAGGGCTTCTTGCGGCCGACAATTTAGGAAAGCACTGAGCACGGACGCGACGAATTTAACATTCTAAAATGTATCAGACGTTAAACTGCAAAGTATGTAAATCCAGCTCTGGATAGCCTACCTAATATCATTTTTTACACTAGAGACAAGAAAATTACATCAATGTGTTCATCAGAGCCTTGTAGTGCTCAGTGTGAAAGAATTTTGTGCATATCTCCTTCTGTTTTCCTGTAAATCCCCGTTGTTTGGAGGGAGCACTCTGAGAAAATCCTTCACTTTTTGTGTGACACTCTCACTACGTTCAGACTGCAACCTGAAATGACCCATATCCAATTTGTTGTGAAGTCCGATTTTTTTGTTAGGCCGTTCACATTACCAATTATATGATACTTGTATGCGATCTCCAATATGAACGAAAAACGACCCAAAAGTGTCCCGCATGCGCAAATTGACACGTAATAAGCACATCTACGTAATACGTAAACAAAAAAAAGCGCACTCTTCATGTTTAATGATTTCTTTTTTTGTTTGTTTGTTTAATTATCTGGTTAGTGTTAAAGTGTGAGGTCTTGTGTGTGTTTTTGTTTCTGAACTGAAATGAAAACGTGTAGCCTGGTAACGAGGGTTGACTCCTAAATGTCTCTCTAATTTCTATATAAGTGCACTACATGTTACTAGGAAGTAATGGATTTTTAAACTCTATATAGTGCACTCGAGCTTCAGTAGGCAGTCATTTGGGATACAGCCGCTGTATTACCAAACTCTTAATTCAGGCTTAATAATTTGCACATATTTCGTCATATTAATAAACTTTTTCTACATTTTTATAAATATTTATTTAGATTGTTTATAGCCAGCTGAATTCTGCAACATCTCTCAGCGCTGGCTCAAGGTGCATAAACACCAGTGCAGTTTGCTATGGAGATGAGGCGAGACCTGGCGATGTGTTTTTTGTGGCGGCGGCGGAACTCGCACAATAATCTGATTAATGTGGGCAGCAGACTAATGAGACCGAAGGTGTCAAATTACTGGAAATTTCCAGAACAATCTTATTTTGTAATACAGGATGGTTTAAGTTATAAATCAGTTATAGAAACTGTTTTATTTAATCAGGCTAACAGATCAACATCCAGGTCCCTACCAAATCCACCATTAGCTTGATCAATTATATAAAAGTCTACTTAAATTCTGAAAACTGTACAAATGTTGTTGTTTTCCACCAAAGAGGCGGGATTAGCCAACGCAGAATTGTGACGTTTGTCTCTTGTTGATGACGTGTAGGTCGCATGAATGCGACCTGTCCGGTCAGACTGCAGTCGCATGTGAAAATATCGGGTATGCATCGGATTTAGGACCACATATCCAAGCGGCCTGGGTCGCATGTGAAAAAAATCGGATCTGTGTCGTTCAGATTGTCAATAACAAATCGGATACAGGTCGCATATGGGCAAAAAAATTGGATATGGGTCGTTTCAGGGTGCAGTCTGAACGTAGTCTCTGTGTCTCTGCTCTCAGCGTGCGGGTGGGGGAGGGGCTGCTCGCTCTCACACACACACACACACACACACACACACAGGAGGGAGGGGCTGCTCCCTCTCAGAGAGACACATGCTTGTAGCATCATGGCAGTGTAACGAGTAACGGCCTTTATTGTTGTAAGTGTGTGCGTTCAGTGTTGTGTACGTGTGTGTGTGTGTGTTCTGCCTGCGCCTTGCTCCCTGTCTGTAGTTGCGTGCATTGCCTCTGTCTTGCACTGCGGTGGTTCCCACGGTAGCCGGGGAGGGGGGGAGAGTGAAAAAGTTACATTTTTTTTGCCGTTCTGCCATGCTAGTGCGTTTTACCGGGACATGAGATTTCAGCATTTTTATTCTTCTCGATCTGTAGCTTGAATAAGTTTAGGCTACTGAATAACACTTTCAGTTAAAGTTGAGTCTGGTGCTTTTGTGCTGACGCTACAATAGCCTACTATCACAATAAATATCCCCCGTAACATTGGTAAATATCCCCCGTAACATGGTCGCTAACAATACGTAATGATAAACAACAATGTGCAATATTATTATCAATCTTATCTGTGAATGACACAGTTTTGTTAACATATGTTGCTGCCGTATACCTCTTCTTCCATTCAAAAGGCTGAAAACGGATTTGAGTTCCCCTGCAAGTGACGTAATGTGAAAAAGGCTAATTGTTCAAGGTGGTTATGGCCTGTGGGAAAAAATGTTTTTGAGTCTGTTGGTCCTTGCTTTGATGCACTTATAACGCCTGCCTGAGGGCAGCAAGTCAAAGAACTCAGAGCCAGGGTGGGAGCTGTCCTTGATGATGTTAGCTCTGCTGAGCTCTGCTCTCTGTTTAGCTACTGTTTGTTCATTCATTCAGTTGTTCGTTATTCATTTGTTTGTTCATTCGTTCATTCATTCATTCTCAATTGAATTTTGCATTTTATGTGTTGGTGTGTCTAAGGTTTGCGCTGCAATAAACCTTTAAAATGAAAACCTACTTGTGCTTGTGCCCCCATTTTTTTCCCTGTGCTCCTAAAATTTTTAACTTAGGAGCACGTGTGCTCCTGAAAAAAAAAAGTTAGTGTAGAGCCCTGGATGTAAAGTGAAAGCGCTGGTTCACTGCTGTCCACCAGGCACCCAGCAAGTCGCACTATAATAAATGTCGTGGTGTTGTTTCTGGTGCATGGCATGTGGTGTCAAAGAAAGGAATAAATAAGTATTTGTAACTGTGATCTCTCATTATTGGCATCACTGTGACAAGACTATGTAGCAGTTTGTTGATCTCATCTCATTATCTCTAGCCGCTTTATCCTGTTCTACAGGGTCGCAGGCAAGCTGGAGCCTATCCCAGCTGACTACGGGCGAAAGGCGGGGTACACCTTGGACAAGTCGCCAGGTCATCACAGGGCTGACACATAGACACAGACAACCATTCACACTCACACCTACGGTCAATTTAGAGTCACCAGTTAACCTAACCTGCATGTCTTTGGACTGTGGGGGGAAACCGGAGTACCCGGAGGAAACCCACGCGGACACGGGGAGAACATGCAAACTCCACACAGAAAGGTCCTCGCCGGCCACGGGGCTCGAACCCGGACCTTCTTGCTGTGAGGCGACAGCGCTAACCACTACACCACCGTGCCGCCCGCAGTTTGTTGATGTGAAATACAATACACTACACAATTCGATGGTTCATGTACTATAATATTATTCTATTCAGGTTGATTTTGTGCCATTTGCAAATATTTTGCTCATACGCTCATCAGGAGCTCTGCTTTTAGGCACTGCCTAAATATCTATATTAGTTTGATGCTGCAGTCTGAAGCAGAGCCACAAGCATGGTTTTAAAGTTTTAAAGAGTGGTACCTGAGATGTCATTGTGTACAGTGTTGAAAATGAAAACGTGAAGGTCTAGAATATGAACTCGTATTATTCCATTCACTGATTACTTTGTTACCAAATTGTGTACAGTTGTCATGCTTAAGACACGGATGCATGAACATATATATATATATATATATATATATATATATATATATATATATATATATATTTTTTTTTTTTTTGTTATCCAGCAAGTATAATTACTATGACGAGTGCAAAATCTTCTGTGCGCCACACTCCTGAACATCACCATTGCAATACACAGTCCCACTGCAAGATGCTATTGCAATACACAGTCCCACTGCAAGATGACAGATTTTAATTGTTTTAGATAATAGGGGCTCCATCACTATAATTATTGTGGGTGTTATTCATTTTCACACATTTTGTAATGTGACAAAGCAAGACACTGATGAAGTGCTCATTACTCACTGTGTAGGGATTAACACAAAGAAATGACTGGTTTTACACCAGGACCTTCATTAATTAAGCTTGATAATCAGCCAAATTCTTATTTGAAGCAGCCTACAACTATGTACATATAATCACACTGTCACAGCTCATAATTAGGGACAATATCAAATCTGACGCATGTTCCTGCACGAAGCTCTGGCACGCAAGTACGCCTGGGTTGTTTCAGATGATTTTACTAGTCTGCATTCACGTGTCTGTCAAAAGAAGAGTTTGATATACTTGAGTCGATCAATGGGTATCTTTGTGGATCTGCACTCATTATGGGCTTAAGAACACTGCTGTCTAAATCCATCACATGACTTCGTGAGTTGGGCCCCGTTTCTGGTGCTAACACTCCACAATCTTATTATGACACATGCTCTGTGAGCTTTGGTTCTCTCCATACGGTTTGCGTATCTGAAGTTTTGAATATTCATATTTTAATGGTGCTTCAAAAATAAAATAATTTTCCTGCTAAATTTTGATAAGGGAAAAAAATCAGGTCAGTTCCAGTAGATGGAGCACTAAGACATTCGAGGCTGCAACCTTCTTTAACTGGGATTTGTGGGCTGTGCTTCGGTTTTAATTAAGGCTGCTATGATGGATATGTCTCTTTACTGCCTCCCTGAGGAGACTTAATCATGTGAGAGGGTTAAACTGATGTCAGGGCAGCTCTGCACTCTGCATATTCTCAGCTATTAGTTGTGCAGAGCTAACGTGCGGCAGATCCCCGTGAGCCTCTGTAGGGATCACTGTTCACACAGCCATGGGTACTTCAGTGAACATTAAGCCAGATGACTGATTTTTGCAATGCATATTAAATGTTCAGCATTGGCTTTGTTATTTTAAAACGGTAAAGTTGGTTTTCATATGAATTTCAAAGGTTTGTGTGAGTGCCTTATGCGCATAAGCAAGCAGATGTGTTGGAAAGAGATGGACTGTTTAAAATACAATGAAGAATACTGTTTCCAAAAAAAAAAAATTGCTGTTGGGTATTTTCCTGTTTCTTAGAAAAGCAGCCTCGGTTCATTGTATGCATGCATGTTTGCTATTTTACAGCATTAGCCCAACATGTCTTTTATTTATCCACTCATCCATTATCCATAACTGCTTATCCTGTGCAGGGTCGTGGGCAAGCTGGAGCCTATCCCAGCTGACTATGGGCGAGAGGCGGGGTACACCCTGGACGAGTCGCCAGATCATCGCAGGACTGACACACACAGAGACAAACAACCATTCACACTCGCATTCACACCTACGGTCAATTTAGGCCCTGTCCACACAGCAACGGATTCAGGTGAATCTGATAAAATTGTTTATCGTTTCGGCCTGGCGTCCACATGGCACCGGCGTTTTGGGTGCCCCAAAATGAAATCTTTTGAGAACGGGTTCCAGAGTGGAAAGATCTGGCAACGACGCCGTTGCGAAGTCGTCTGGATGAGTAGAATGGATTTGTTTACGATGACGTCACAACCACATGACTGTCAGTGCTTCACGCCGGGTAGAAGTGTAACGAACTCGATGCGAGTTGTCAACAAATCCTATAACTTGGTTCATGAAACGCGCTTACAAAATATTTTCACTGTGAATATTTATTGTGTAATGGTGCAAAGTGAGAGAGAGAGAGAGTGAGAGACTTCTGCCCTTAGGGCAGAGTCAATCCCGCCAGCAAAAATAGGGAAAAAAAGGAGCGATCTCACCTCTTCAGATGTTGGTTTAAGTCCTACAATACATTCCTCAAAAAGGGCGTAGAAGAACAAATTAATCCATCAACGTGTAGCATTCAATTTATCCTGGACCATTAAAGACGCTGCCTTCCGCGTAGAATCATACGTCATCCTCGCCGCCATATTGGATGGGGCAAAGCGAAGAATAAAGATACCTCATTCATGTGCTGCGTTTAACTGTACCAACAGGTTTACCGTCCAAACGAGATCACATGGGATTACCTTTCACAGGTGAGACTGGAAAAATACTTTTCATTGTATTTGGTCATTATAACGTAACTTTAAGAACAGATTTTCCTGACTTTGTGGCTAATATGAAGTCTCGCGCATAATAGTTTATGCGCATGCGTCCTTACTTCTTCTATTGTCCTGGTGTCTCCGATGGGACCGTCTTACAGCGCACCTAGAGGTGTGGCATGTGTATTGCATTGTTTTCAGCAAGCGTTGCGTTGCCATATGTACCTTATATTTTACTGATCCGTTGCCCATGTGGACGCGATATTTTTTTTAATAACATCTCGTTGCCATTGTCGTGTAGATGTAGCCTTAGAGCCACCAATTAACCTAACCTGCATGTCTTTGGACTGTGGGGGAAACCGGAGCACCCAGAGGAAACCCACGCAGACACATAGAGAACATGCAAACTCCACACAGAAAGGTTTCCGTCGGCCACTGGGCTCAAACCCAGAACTTTCTTGCTGTGAGGTGACAGTGCTAACCACTACACCACCATGCCGCCCTGTCTTTATTTATAATGTGCCTATACACTCAGATGCTTCCAATTTCAGCCACACCATTTGCTTCACTGTTGGCTTTGTGTCCACATACCTGAAGCGCAAAAAAAAAGTTTCCCTGGTCGAAGAGGAAGATGTAATGGAAAATGTGTGAGGCAGTCTGTAAGGAGTACTTGTGTGTGAATGTGAGTGATGGTTGTCCACAAACCATTTCCTCAGTGTAACCTCACTGCTCTTCATGGACTTGCCAGAATTCTCCAAGCTGTCTAGCTATACTTAGTGGGAAGACAATGTGTTCCACAAGTTTGACTACTAATCCTTATTTTGTGTGGGTTGTATCCCACACAAAATGTGTCTCGTAAAGTTTATAACTTAACACTGATGAAGTGTTAAGGTGATTTTGTTTTATATAATGGATGACAGTATTATTTATAAGTGTTATTCAATACTGGTAGAGTGGATGATAAAATGCTGATGAAAAATATCGATATAAAGGAAACAGTTTATGAGATGGAGAAATGTCCATCTATTTCTACAGCAGCTGTGTGACTGACTAAACACTTCTTCCTCTTCTTTTGTCTGGCCAATAGTGTGATTTATAGAGTGTCTGTAAGGAGTATCTTTAGGGCAAAGGACACCTATGATGGCTCTTAGACAGAATGTAGTTCATAAAATAAGAACCTGTCACACATGCGTACATAAATCTCTCGTATTTGATTAACATATTTCTTGACTCACCAGATATTTGTATGTGCAAAAGTCAGTGACCCTGTTTCAGTCATTTAGTAGCAACTTCACATGGTCCTCTTACAGTCCTCTATTCTACCTGGAGGACCCCCCCCCCCTTTCTTTTCTTTACAAGGCTTCACTTGGCAGCTACAAGCCTGTGCATTCAAAGAATGTCTTGAATGAAACTCTTTTAGTCCACCATCTCAATAGGACTCAGGTCAGGGCTTTGACTTGGCCATTCTACATAGAACCTCTTTTTTTTTTTCTTTTTTTTTCTCCTTCCCTCTCTCACTCCTTCACTCAAAGTTTCTCCGCTAGGGGGATCTTTTGACCATCAATTAGCTTTTGTATGAATTGCTATTGAAAGTAGAGAAACCATGTACACTCCGAACTTGTGTGTATTTGAAGTAAATGGCTCCAAACACAGTTGTATTACAATGGACATCTTTTTTTTGTTGTTGTTGTTGATACTGGGGGGGGAATGGATTCTTTGAGTAACCTCATAGTAAAATATTTCGTCTGGCTACTTAAATATGATATGCCTGGTTTAAATTACTTTTTGTACGAGTATAATCCCAGTGGCACCAACCATTTACTGCATTCATTAACCAAATACCTTCAACTCGTAATGGTTTCTCATGTTATAGATACAGAGCGATCAGTCATATAATAATAATAATAATAATAATAATTATTATTATTATTATTTAACAGCTTTGTTCATTGGTTCATTTTCATGAAAACATTGCTGGGAAAAGCAGCAAAGCTTACAGAGTTCATCACCACTTTGTCAATTCAGCCATCCTAAAATTCATTCCAGACCTGCATTCATCAGAATGGTTTGTATATGTTGTCTTTTTGTTATTGCTTGTGACACTAGTGACCAGCAGTAAGGACCTGCCTTCAGGCATTTATTTATGTCTGATCAGCTCTTCAGTGTCATTGATTTGATTAACTCTGATTAACTCTGTTATTTGATTAACACCCTGTAATTGACTACACTGATCCTGTTTTACTTTGAGGTAAGTCATAAAACTAAACTGTATGTGGTTACTCTCTTTTAGACTAGACAACCTCACAAAGAGCAAAACGCAGGCTGTTCTTTGCTGTCGTTCCGCAAAGGGGTATTATGCTGAACTGTTGGCAGGTCGTGATGGATTTATGATTGATATGAGGTATGCTTCCGAAAAATGTGTGCGTTTTCAGAGTGCTGTTAAATTTGAAAGCTGTCACAGGCATGACTCAGAAAATTCCTGCTTGACATTATGATTTATTTAAAAAAAAGAAGAAGAATGGATTAATTATTTAACTGAGATACACCTGATGTGAATTTTTTTTTTACTTGTAAATCTAGCATTTACAGGAACCAATGTCTAGCACGTAAAGTCGCTGTGTGCCAAAATAAGGGCTGTTTAGGGTAGAGAGAGAATTAGTGTGCTGAGGTAACGGCCAGTGCAGGGTACTGGTGCGGAAAAATGATTTTTCTGGCACTGCTATGCCTTCTGGTATATGTCCTGCATACACACATCAACTCAATCTACCTCCTCCCATCTGTTCCAGTCTGCACTCAGAGTCATGGATTTAATATTCTTTTAATGTTTTAAAATAAGAATTGGAGATAACACACACACACACACACACACACACATGTATATGGTGGGTGAGAGCAGCCTAAATCATAAATGCAGATTACATGCAGGATGGTGAAATAAACAGCTGTGACTGGGCGAACACACGTGTACTCAGAGGAGATTTGGTCTGAGCTCTCAGACTACAGCTAGATGCAGCTTAGCAATGAATAATGGAGGCAAGGTTGACGACCAGGAACAAATACTATTCAGGTATTTGTATTTGCATATATTAGGCTTTTCCAGCAATTACATTAACCAAACACACCTCATTTACATTAGCAGCCTAATTATATAAAATGCTGCCATCTAGTGACAGACATCATTATTATTATTATTATTATTATTATTATTATTATTATTAATGAGAAAGTAATGCAATTCGAAGTTGATTTATATTTATTAGTATGTTGTAAAAAAAAGTTGATATTTTAATGGCTACTTTTATATTTAACCCTGTATGGAGTTGTATTGTTTAGAAAAAAACAGCTATTCACTTTGATAAAGTCTAATTTATTCCAAACTTTTTTGCCAAATAAATAAACTCTTTTGTTATCAAGACAACCATTACGAGAACTGTGAGGGTTTTTTTTTTTTGTGGGGGACACATGGCAAAGTACTCCACTGTAAGCATATTTTAAAGTATTTAAAGCATATATGCAGAACCATGGCCTCACTTTTTGTTTATAAATCACACAGGAATAGTTTTAAGCGTTAACAATAAATCTAATATAGTAAATTTTACGATTAAAGTGATTCATATAGGTAGCGGTCTGAGTGAATGACCTTGACGTCCATGACATCACAGCAGGAAGTCTATCGGTCTCATCGCCATTTACGCTATACTGAAACACAGAGCTGACTGCAACTCTGATCCTCCATTTTGAGCTAATTTATTGCCATGCTGTGTACCTGTGTTGCTAGTGGGTGCAGCAGCACGACAGAAGGTGGATTTACGTTGCATTCATGGCCCAAGAATGTTCAAACTGCAAAGATTTGGATGTGTTTTGTGAGAAGTTCACGGGCACATTGGGCGCCTACGAAGTGGTCTCTCCTCTGCTCTGGAGATTTTACTGAAGATCTGTTGAGGAGCATTGGCTATAAGCCCATATTGAAAGAGTGTTCAGTACCAACACCCATCCATTATCTGTAGCAGCTTATCCTGCTCTACAGGGTCGCAGGCAAGTTGGAGCCTATCCCTGCTGAATGTGGGTGAGATGCGGGGTACACCCTGGACAAGTTGCCAGGTCATTGCAGGGCTGACACATGGAGACAAACAACCATTCACACTCACGTTCACACCTACGGTCAATTTAGAGCCACCAATTATCCTAATCTGCATGTCTTTGGACTGTGGGGGAAACCGGAGTACCCGGAGGAAACCCATGCAGACACGGGGAGAACATGCAAACTCCCTCGCCGGCCTCTGGGCTCGAACCCAGGACCTTCTTGCTGTGAGGTGACAGTGCTAACCACTACACCACCGTGACACCCCACAGTACCAACAATTAAAGGAAAATAAAACTATAAGGAAAGGAAAATAAGTTCAGTTGCACCAGTTCTCCCGGAGTGTGAGTCGAGGGTTGTTGCTAAAACCCGGGACAGAACGGGACATATTAACGCTTGGGCAGTGACCTCCCCACAGTTGTTGCTAAAACCGGTGATGTCCCGTCCCGGGTTTTAGTAATTGCCTGAGCCGAGCAGTAATGGCGGAGTACTCTGTATGGAGAAAATGGAGAATGACTGGAGCAGCCGCCTGATTTCTCCGCTGGATATGCTTCCCTCAGCAGCAATATTTTGCCCTTACATGGAAGAAGCGAATGAACAGAGAACTGAACGAACAACTGAAAGTCAGATTGTTTGTTTCAAAACAATCGGCCACAAGATCAACCTTCAAGAAGCGAGAACACAGACGGGTAAGCTGCGACTGTCATTTGGAAATAAAACAACAAAAACAACAATACTCGTTGTTTACCTGCATTTAGATTAATACATGTAACTTGTATTGTGTGTTTAAGTTACCGGTATAAGATTATTTAATTTGCTTCAGAATGTGATTGTCTCAGTTCATCTGATTATTTAATTAGCCTTTTACGTTTTATCAGTGAAAATGCATGCATGTACATGCATGTTGTATAAGTTATAACAGCTATCCTGTTTTGGTGAGAGTCAACCCACAATCAATGAAGTCAAATCAGTCTTAGTTGAGCAAGTTGGTAACAGTATTTCTTACTTTCACCATAAATTTTTATATATATGACTGGTCTGTAGCTGTCAAAGGCCTCGGCCTTAAAACCAGTTACCGCTGTGACGTCACGCACTCAGGGCTGGCTGGCTCAGCAGGGCAGCTCGAATGCCATCTTTGCGGTCGATTTTTAACTCTCAAATTTTTTATTCCCTTTTATGTAGCATACAAGAGTCAAGGATGGAGATACTATCCACTCAGAAATTTATTTTAAAATAAAGGTTCTGCGTATATCCTTTAAATATGCTTATAAAGTCAGAACTATTCCTGTAAATGAAATTAAATACATGAGGTTTTTTTAAATACATTAGCTTATAAATTGGTTAAAAACTAGAGTGTATACCTCCACCAAGCCACATATCAAAATCAAATCACTTGAACCTAGGATAATACTAAAGCTGTATGCCAAATTTCATCAAACTCTGTTCAGTACTTTTTGAGTTACATTGGGAACAGACAAACAAACAGAGGCAAAAACATAACCTCCTCATTACAAAGCTGGCGGAGGTAACAATGCGCTATGCATAAATGACTAGGGGTCCTTTAGGAAATGTATATGTGGTGCATGTTGACATAATCTGTTACAGTGAATGTGATGGTCATTTCTATGTATTTTAAGGTACAGTGGTGCTTGAAAGTTTGTGAACCCTTTATAATTTTCTATATTTCTGCATAAATATGACCTAAAACATCATCAGATTTTCACACGAGTCCTAAAAGTAGATAAAGAGAACCCAGTTAAACAAATAACACAAAAATATTATACTTGGTCATTTATTTATTGAGGAAAATGATCCAATATTACATATCTGTGAGTGGCAAAAGTATGTGAACCTTTGCTTTCAGTATCAGGTGTGACACCCTTGTGCAGCAATAACTGCAACTAAACATTTCCGGTAACTGTTGATCAGTCCTGCACACCGGCTTGGAGGAATTTTAGCCCATTCTTCCATACAGAACAGCTTTAATTCTGGGATGTTGGTGGGTTTCGTCACATGAACTGCTCAGTTCAGGTTCTTCCACAACATTTGGATTGGATTACAGTCAGGACTTTGACTTGGCCATTCCAAAACGTTAACTTTATTCTTCTTTAACCATTCTTTGGTACAACGACTTGTGTGCTTAGGGTCGTTGTCTTGCTGCATGACCCACCTTCTCTTGAGATTCAGTTCATGGACAGATGTCCTGACATTTTCCTTTAGAATTTGCTGGTGTAATTCAGAATTCATTGTTCCATCAATGATGGCAAGCCATCCTGGCCCAGATGCAGCAAAACAGGCCCCAACCATGGTACTACCACCACCATGTTTCACAGATGGGATAAGGGTCTTATGCTGGAATGCAGTATTTTCCTTTCTCCAAACACAACGCTTCTCATTTAAACCAAAAAGTTCTATTTTGGTCTCATCTGTGCACAAAACATTTTTCCAATAGCCTTCTGGCTTGTCCACGTGATCTTTAGCAAACTGCAGATGAGCAGCAATGTTCTTTTTGGAGAGTAGTGGCTTTCTCCTTGCAACCCTGCCATGCACACCATTGTTGTTCAGTGTTCTCCTGATGATGGACTCATGAACATTAATATTAGCCAATGTGAGAGAGGCCTTCAGTTGCTTAGAAGTTACCCTGGGGTCCTTTGTGACCTTGCCGACTATTACACACCTTGCTCTTGGAGTGATCTTTGTTGGTCAACCACTCCTAGGGAGGGTAACAATGGTCTTGAATTTCCTTCATTTGTACACAATCTGTCTGACTGTGGATTGGTGGAGTCCAAACTCTTTATAGATGGTTTTGTAACCTTTTCCAGCCTGATGAGCATCAACAACACTTTTTCTGAGGTCCTCAGAAATCTCGTTTGTTCGTGCCATGATACACTTCCAAAAACGTGTTGTGAAGATCAGACTTCGATAGATCCCTGTTCTTTAAATAAAACAGGGTGCCCACTCACACCTGATTGTCATCCCATTGATTGAAAACACCTGACTCTAATTTCACCTTCAAATAAACTGCTAATCCTAGAGGTTCACATACTTTTGCCACTCACAGATATGTAATATTGGATCATTTTCCTCAATAAATAAATGACCAAGTATAATATTTTTGTCTCATTTGTTTAACTGGGTTCTCTTTATCTACTTTTAGGACTTGTGTGAAAATCTGATGATGTTTTAGGTCATATTTATGCAGAAATATAGAACATTCTAAAGGGTTCACAAACTTTCAAGCACCACTGTAGCTATCAATAAGTTTCTGGAAAGCAGGAAGGTATAGCAAGATGATATGTATACTAGAATAAAAAATGTTGGTTATAGTTATTTACTAAACATTTTATTTACAGATTTTGAATTTTAATCTAATCTTTTTTTTAATATAGATTTAGTCTACACTGAGGAAAAACTCCCAATGAAATACATATATGTTATTTACCAGCTGGGAGGTCCGTATCATGAAATACCATGACCGAGGTCTTGAGGGCCGAGGTCAGTATTCAAGGCCGAGGTCACGGTATTTGACCATACGGACCGCCCTAAAGCTGGTAAATAATATACATTTTTTTTCTTTACCAAATTCTAACAGAAAACGAGAGCGCCCGAAAGGAAAAACCGAGCTGAGGCGAGCCACCATTTTGAATCCTCATTCACGGCTGTAATGCAAATTGCTTCATCCTTGGTATACAAGTGCACTTCCATGGCAGGAAAAAAAAAACTACATTTTGCTGCCTATATAGTCCCCTATTTATACAAAATTGAGTCATTCAGGATTCAACCATGTTTTTGCTCGGCGTTAGCAAGTTAGAGGTTTTTATCTTTCTCCTGAAATGTTTTCTTTTATTTCTTCTTCCTCAGAGTAGTAAAACTCGCTTTCACTGTGAACACTGTTATCACTATCCATGCTGTAAAATTAATGCTATTCTCCTGAGAAATGCTGGCAAAAATGTATAAGATTTTTAATAATCTTATAAATAAATCTTATAAAAAAAGATAAATGTTGACAAAAAAATTCTACTATGTTTGTTGTTGTTGTGAACGAGCGAGTCGCCAGAGGTCCGTAACCGGGGTCCGTAACTGAGGTCCATACTGTAGGACACGGACCCGCTCGCCAGCCAATCAGAGCGCAGGATTTGATGAAAACCGCACCGCGAAAAAAATAGTGTGTTATTTCACATCGACGGTTTTTGTTTTACTGTTACTCAATTGACTGTCAAGAATAAATAAAACAAACAACAGTTTCTTGTAGTGGTATAGTAATGCCATGTAATAAAATGCCCTGTTTGATGACTAATGTTACCTAATAAGACCTGCTGTTATTTATAAATGACTTTTCCTAGGTTAAAGTTAAAATGTTGTATGTTAAACACCTAGAAATCAATTTTTTTTGCATGTAGTAGAACTATACAATATAGCTATTCTTTGTTAAAATATTCAAGGACTGGAGAGGCATTATTTTTATTCTGCAGTGTGTCATAACTACAAACTTATGGTACATGTTTCTCTACTTTTGTGACTTCTCGTGAATCTCCTGAGTCTTTTTTTTTTTTTAACTGTGAACAACAGATGGGCCACTTGGCATAACAATAGAAATGAACAGGCTGTTATTTATATTAAAAAAAAAAAGGTTTTGTTTAGCTTGTGTCAAGGTAATCTTATCTCCTTTCCCCTCACACTCCTGGTTATCCATCTCACAGATGTATAAAATACATACATATATACAGTGGGGCAAAAACGTATTTAGTCAGCCACCAATTGTGCAAGTTCTCCCACTTAAAAAGATGAGAGAGGCCTATAATCTTCATCATAGGTACAGTGGTGCTTGAAAGTTTGTGAACCCTTCAGAATTTTCTATATTTCTGCATAAATATGACCTAAAACATCATCAGATTTTCACACAAGTCCTAAAAGTAGATAAAGAGAACCCAGTTAAACAAATGAGACAAAAATATTATACTTGGCCATTTATTTATTGAGGAAAATGATCCAATATTACATATCTGTGAGTGGCAAAAGTATGTGAACCTTTGCTTTCAGTATCTGATGTGACCCCCTTGTGCAGCAATAACTGCAACTAAATGTTTCCGGTAACTGTTGATCAGTCCTGCACACCAGCTTGGAGGAATTTTAGCCCATTCCTCCGTACAGAACAGCTTCAACTCTGGGATGTTGGTGGGTTTCCTCACATGAACTGCTCGCTTCAGGTCCTTCCACAAAATTTCGATTGGCTTAAGGTCAGGACTTTGACTTGGCCATTCCAAAACATTAACTTTATTCTTCTTTAATCATTCTTTGGTAGAATGACTTGTGTGCTAAGGGTCGTTGTCTTGCTGCATGACCCACCTTCTCTTGAGATGGACAGATGTCCTGACATTTTCCTTTAGAATTCTCTGGTACAATTCAGAATTCATTGTTCCATCAGTGATGTCAAGCTGTCCTGGCCCAGATGCAGCAAAACAGGCTCAAACCATGATACTACCACCACCATGTTTCACAGATGGGATGAGGTTCTTATGCTGGAATGGAATGTTTTTCTTTCTCCAAACGTAACGCTTCTCATTTAAACCATAAAGTTCTATTTTGGTCTTATCTGTCCACAAAACATTTTTCCAATAGCCTTCTGGCTTGTCCACATGATCTTTAGCAAACTGCAGACGAGCAGTAATGTTCTTTTTGGAGAGCAGTGGCTTTCTCCTTGCAACCCTGCCATGCACACCATTGTTGTTCAGTGTTTTCCTGATGGTGGACTCATGAACATTAACATTATCCAATGTGAGCGAGGCCTTCAGTCACTTAGAAGTTACCCTGGGGTCCTTTGTGACCTCACCGACTATTACACACCTTGCTCTTGGAGTGATCTTTGTTGGTCGCCCACTCCTGGGGAGGGTAACAATGCTCTTGAATTTCCTCCATTTGTACACAATCTGTCTGATTGTGGATTGGTGGAGTCCAAATTCTTTAGAGATGGTTTTATAACCTTTTCCAGCCTGATGAGCATCAACAACGCTTTTTCTGAGATTCTCAGAAATCTCCTTTATTCGTGCCATGATACACTTCCACAAACATGTGTTGTGAAGATCAGACTTTGATAGATCCCTGTTCTTTAAATAAAACAGGGTGCCCACTCACACCTGACTGTCATCCCATTGATTGAAAAACACTTGACTCTAATTTCACCTTCAAATTAACTGCTAATCCTAGAGGTTCACTTACTTTTGCCACTCACAGATATGTAATATTGGATCATTTTCCTCAATAAATAAATGACCAAATATAATATTTTTGTCTCATTTGTTTAACGGGGTTCTCTTTATCTACTTTTAGGACTTGTGTGAAAATCTGATGATGTTTTAGGTCATATTAATGCAAAAATATAGAAAATTCTGAAGGGTTCACAAACTTTCAAGCACCACTGTACACTTCAACTATGAGAGACAAAATGGGGGGGAAAGAATCCAAGAAATCACATTGTAGGATTTTTAATGAATTAATTGGTAAATTCCTCGGTAAAATAAGTATTTGGTCACCTACAAACAAGCAAGATTTCTGGCTCTCACAGACCTGTAACAACTTCTTTAAGAGGCTCCTCTGTCCTCCACTCGTTACCTGTATTAATGGCACCTGTTTGAACTCGTTATCAGTATAAAAGACACCTGTCCACAACCTCAAACAGTCACACTCCAAACTCCACTATGGCCAAGACCAAAGAGCTGTCAAAGGACACCAGAAACAAAATTGTAGACCTGCACCAGGCTGGAAAGACTGAATCTGCAATAGGTAAGCAGCTTGGTGTGAAGAAATCAACTGTGGGAGCAATTATTAGAAAATGGAAGACATACAAGACCACTGATAATCTCCCTCAATCTGGGGCTCCACGCAAGATCTCACCCCGTGGGGTCAAAATGATCACAAGAACGGTGAGCAAAAATCCCAGAACCACACGGAGGGACCTAGTGAATGACCTGCAGAGAGCTGGGACCAAAGTAACAAAGGCTACCATCAGTAACACACTACGCCGCCAGGGACTCAAATCCTGCAGTGCCAGATGTGTCCCCCTGCTTAAGCCAGTACATGTCCAGGCCTGTCTGAAGTTTGCTAGAGAGCATTTGGATGATCCAGAAGAGGATTGGGAGAATGTCATATGGTCAGATGAAACCAAAATAGAACTTTTTGGTAAAAACTCAACTTGTCGTGTTTGGAGGAGAAAGAATGCTGAGTTGCATCCAAAGAACACCATACCTACTGTGAAGCATGGGGGTGGAAACATCATGCTTTGGGGCTGTTTTTCTGCAAAGGGACCAGGACGACTGATCCGTGTAAAGGAAAGAATGAATGGGGCCATGTATCGTGAGATTTTGAGTGAAAACCTCCTTCCATCAGCAAGGGCATTGAAGATGAAACGTGGCTGGGTCTTTCAGCATGACAATGATCCCAAACACACCGCCCGGGCAACAAAGGAGTGGCTTCGTAAGAAGCATTTCAAGGTCCTGGAGTGGCCTAGCCAGTCTCCAGATCTCAACCCCATAGAAAATCTTTGGAGGGAGTTGAAAGTCCGTGTTGCCCAGCGACAGTCCCAAAACATCACTGCTCTAGAGGAGATCTGCATGGAGGAATGGGCCAAAATACCAGCAACAGTGACTACGTTTACATGCACATCCAAATCGAGCTGCTGTCGGTAATCGAGCTGAAGGTCCCAGCAGGGTGCCAGAGAAATCCAATCGTACATGCACACAACTGAAATCGGGCTATTGTGTGAGGTGCATTGTGCACCCGAGCCACAGGTGGCGCAACACGCCCCATCATGTTGGTACACTTCCGGTTGTCGTCATGAAGAAGAGCTATTCAAGAGTGTAAACAAAGTTATCAGTTCCGTGTTCTCCATTGCGCGTTTTTCTCCCGTCCATGAATTTTAATATATTCAACTCCTTAAGCTGAATGAGCGTGAACTCTGTCTCCTCACTGCTCCAGAAGTGCACGTTTCTGCTTGCCTGTAGCAGTGGGGGCGTGGTCAAGCGCCGGTCTGTGACAGGAGGGTGGAGCCAGGGAAGGTGAGTGGCAGAATAACTACACCTGACGGTAATTAACCTGTTTTTGTGTGGCTTCCCATTAACCGCGCCCTATTTAAGGAGGCAGAGGGAGAGTAGAGGGGAGAGCTCATCCCGGGACTAGAACACAGCGCGCGCGCGTGTGTGTGTGTGTGTGTTTTTCTCTCAAGAATAAAAGTAGGCTGTTAAACTGAAAAGTCTGACAATAAAAAGCCTATTAGTACCAGAAGCTTTGTCCTGCCGTCCTCTGTGCTCCACCCACACTTCAGAGAGCTCTCCATCGCCATTTTCTCTTCTTCGTTTGTTCCTCCTGACCTCTTCTGCTGCTCGCTACTACTGTTGTCATGCCGACCGAGGCTGTTGTGTTTCCCGCTTGTGGTCTCGTCACTCGTCACTTCCGGAAGTAGCTCGACAACTAGCTCGATAGGGTATACATGCACAAAGTAGCTCGGCAGAAATCGCATAAACTAGGTCGTGTAGCTCGATTCCGAGAAATCAAGTTCGGTTCAATTTCAGCCGAATTAAGGTGTATACATGGCATTTTGAACTTCGATTTCAGTCGAGCAACGGCAGAAATTCGATTCTCTCTATGTGCATGTAAACGTAGTGAGTGTGTGAAAACCTTGTGAAGACTTACAGAAAACGTTTGACCTCTGTCATTGCCAACAAAGGGTATATAACAGAGTATTGAGATGAACTTTTGTTATTGACCAAATACTTATTTTCCACCATAATTTGCAAATAAATTCTTTAAAAATCAGACAATGTGATTTTCTGGATTTTTTTTCTCATTTTGTCTCTCATAGTTGAGGTATTGAGGTATTTCACCCACGTGACCAAGTCACGTGACACAGCCATTTTGGACGGCACGCTTAAGTCCTTCATTGCAAGGCGGTATGAGATGGTGGAGACCTTTGCACATTTTAACAAGAAAGTAAGCTGTGATTCGTGTTAAATTGGATCTGTCTTTTATCACAAACACTGTACCCAGCCTTGGTATGGAGCCCTGTTTATTTATTTCTGTGTCCCGTTTCTTTCTAGCCTCTGTTATTGCGTTTTATGTCTGATGTCTGCTACATGCAACCCTAGACAAATTAACACTGCCTTGTTTCACTGCTCAGATGGGTTAACAGACACTGACCCATTTACTTTTTGCTATATATTTTATCAAAATTGCGTTAACTGATAAACTAACCTGAAATGAAATGATCACTGCAAAGTCTGGAGTACTCTGTTGGCTCCCAATCCTGTCTCTTCACAGCTGCAATCCATTTGGCCCTCTTGTCTGGGTCAATAGGAAACTGGTAGTGATGTGTCGGTCGCGAACGATCCGGTTCAAAGAGCCGGCTCTTCGGTGGGAGCCGAGTTGGGGAGCCGAATTAGTTTGTTGTCCTTAGGTGCTTCAGAGAGAGAGACTTTCACAAAAGAAGTTGCTGTCCGATTGCATCTTTGTGTTGTCTATTACCATTCAAAGGAAAAAAAGTAGCATGGTGTACGCCTACTTTTTTTTGGTTGGGGGGGTTGATGTCATTCACAGCTGCGAAAATAGGAAAATTGGTGTAATGCTTAAAGCTGTGGAGCGCAGGGGAGAGGAGTCTGTGAGGCACCTGAGGAGGGGAAAATCAGCTGTGTATTTTATATTGGTAATATAACACAGTTTTGCATTATGTTTGTGAGAAAATTTATTAATTGGTAAGTAAGTTTTATTTCTATAGCTAGAACATTGTTACACTGCTATACTTTACAAAGTTTTACAATGGCTACAAAAACTAAAAAATAAAATGGAAAACATCCTATTGATAAAATATAAATAATAATGTAATTAATTAACTAGTTAATTGCAGCAATTAAATCAACAATACAATCTCAGGAGCCGTTTGGGAGCCGAAAGAGCCGGCTCCTTATAGTAAGAAGAGCCAAAAGAGCCGGCTCCCGAAAAAGAGCCGAAATTCCCATCACTAGAAACCGGTAAAAGGAGCGTCCTGCACGCTGTCCCTGTCTGTTGTGGCAGCCCACCGCACAACAAGCAAACACCATGGTTATTTATAGAGTGCTTACTGACAAATTAATCTATTCTAGGTGTCTGTAACACGTTTTTTAACAAGCCGGTTCTCCCTCTCTGTCTGCAGCGTTAGTATGTAGCTTGACGTTCAAAATGGCGGACACCGGGGCGTCACGTGACCCTGTGACGTCAGGTGAAATACCTCAATACCTATGATGAAAATTACAGGCCTCTCTCATCTTTTTAAGTGGGAAAACTTGCACAATTGGTGACTGACTAAATATTTTTTTGCCCCACTGTACGTGTGTGTGTGTGTGTGTATGTGTATATATATATATATATATATATATATATATATATATATATATATATATATATAGTGTGTGTGTGTTTGTATATATGTATGTATATATGTATGTGTGTTTTTTTATATATATATATATATATATATATATATAGGGGCGGCACGGTGGTGTAGTGGTTAGCGCTGTCGCCTCACAGCAAGAAGGTCCTGGGTTCGAGCCCCGGGGCCGGCGAGGGCCTTTCTGTGTGGAGTTTGCATGTTCTCCCCGTGTCCGCGTGGGTTTCCTCCGGGTGCTCCGGTTTCCCCCACAGTCCAAAGACATGCAGGTTAGGTTAACTGGTGACTCTAAATTGACCGTAGGTGTGAATGTGAGTGTGAATGGTTGTCTGTGTCTATGTGTCAGCCCTGTGATGACCTGGCGACTTGTCCAGGGTGTACCCCGCCTTTCGCCCGTAGTCAGCTGGGATAGGCTCCAGCTTGCCTGCGACCCTGTAGAAGGATAAAGCGGCTAGAGATAATGAGATGAGATGAGATATATATATATATATATAAAACACACATACATATATACATACATATATACAAACACACACACATATATATATATATATATATATATATATATATATATATATAATGTGTGTGTGTTTGTATATATGTATGTATATATGTGTGTGTTTTTTATATATATATATATATATATAAAACACATATATATAAAAAACACACACACATACATATATACATACATATATACAAACACACACACACACATACACATATATATATATATATATATATATATATATATATATATATATATATATATATATATATATATATAATGTGTGTGTGTTTGTATATATGTATGTATATATGTATGTGTGTGTTTTTTATATATATATATATATATATATATATATATATATATATGTATATGGAAATGAAAGCCAGAGGAAGTTTATTGAAATGTGGTTGTGGCATTTACTCTGAGTCAGCTAGTCTGAGTGCAGTTGTGTCATGCAGCTAGAGAGAGAGTGAGGGGGAATGTCTGTTTGTGCACACTCCACCCTGCAGTCTATCTAGCGTCATGGGCTCCCTGCTGCTGGCCAGCAGCCTACATGACTAATGTCTGTGAGACACTCCCCCTGTGCTCTACTCGAACATGCATTGTTCTCAGAGTGCACTGAAGAAAAGTTTCAAACCGGGGGATCATGCCTGAGCAGCTCTTCTGATAGACTCGAGCAGTGGTAAGTGTACTTCACTCAGCATCTTTCTGGTCTGTTAAATTTTGTTTCGTTCATTAAGTTAAACAGCAGACTGTGTAACAGACTTGATGTAGTCTATTAAAAAGTTACCGGATACATTTTGGAGGATGTGCTCTGTCGTATATTGTCATTTTCCCCGTTTGTGATAGAAAGTGCATTTTCTTTTCGTGTGGTGTTCTTCACTTAATTTCACAAATAGTTCTGGTCGTTTCTCTGTTGTTCTGTCTTGTGCTTGTTTTGGTGACAAGTCCATCATATTGATTCTTGAGTCTGGTGAGAGGAGTTGTTAAGGTTCCTACAGTTCTTCAACTCCAGTCTTTGAATGATTAGCGGTTTGGTGACTTAAAGCAGAGTATGAATACCCCCCCCAGTCCAGTCTGTGTGTTTACACTATTCATAGATTTTTATATGGTTAATCCAGCTGTGTGTTTCAGAACCGTGTCTTTCCCTAAATGTGCTGAGATGTCTGTGCATGGCTAATAGTTTTAATTAGGAGAGGATATCCACCAGACTACAGGGAGGGTGTTGCTTTAGGAAAACAAGGGAAAATTAGTCTGAGCACATGCACTTAATTAGTGCTCTGGCATACTGTATATATTTTTCAAGAGGTCTTACAAGCGGAAAGAACTCTGTTCATTATCTTTTGATGTAGGAAGAGTGTAAATAGGTTTCAGAGTTTTAAAAGACTTCTCTATACATATTTATTCATATGAGAAGTGACAAGAGAATCATTGCTTGATAAATGTCCCAAATCCCAGACTCAAAAAGGTCTTTCTTGATTCAGTAAGCAAGCCTCAAATGCTCTCAGGATGAAGGATGATGCATAAGTCACACAGGGATGTGTGTGAGTATGAGTATGATAGAGGTGGAAGTCACACTACGGAAGTAAGTGTGTGTGTATGAGAGAGACAGACAGAGACAGAGTGGGTGTGAACCACTGCTGTCCCCTGCTGTGTTCTGCGTGCTCTTCAGTAATGAGGCCAAGCTGGATGAGTTGAGTTCTTTGGCTTTCCTCACACTGATTCACACTCAGCAGGGATTTTGCGAATGCGAGACAGGCCTGTATGCATTGAAAGATGATAGTCTCCGGATGTGTCTCTCCCTCTTGCTCCCCCGCAAACAAAAGGAAATTCAGTCTGCTCTAGATATTGTGTGGACAAGATGCTTCAATGGAAATCTCGCCTGCTTTGAAGTGTTGCCCTTTTTACACACAGCATTATCCGCCATGTTTGCTTTCAATCATACACCATGGTGCGGCATTTAGCGTACCTGCTCACCACACAGGAAGCCTTTCATGCTTCCCATTTTGACATGATTTCTTTATTAGAGGTTTTAAAATAAAGGTTAATAGAAAATGGGTGCCTGTGATGACCTGGCGACTTGTCCAGGGTGTACCCCACCTTTCGCCCGTAGTCAGCTGGGATAGGCTCCAGCTTGCCTGCGACCCTGTAGAACAGGATAAAGCGGCTAGAGATAATGAGATGAGATGAGAAAATGGGTGATTTTGGCGCTAATCACCAAGAGACGTTCCAGTCAATGCCCCATAGTCCCCAATCCACCCTTCCCCCTTCTACAGAGCTTTTACAGGACCTGATCACTGTGAATGTGGTGTAACTGCTGTCTGCTCATGTAGGTGTGAGAGATTCAGTGGAATTAGCATACTGAGGCTGGCATGATTGCTCCACCTCCTTGTCTTCGGGTCTGGATGTAGCTGCTCTCCTGTGAGCCTGAAATGTCAGTGGCTTCATCATCTGTACCAGTTGATGAGGAGGCTGAGTGGGAATCCTACAAGATCTTGGGGTGAAATGAGTGGGTGAGCTCCTGCCGCTCCACAGTGAGGGAGAGAGATAAATGAGCTGCTTGTTCAGGCATGACCACGGCCCCCAGACACTCTGGTCCTCTCGTGCCTCTGACATGCTCAATTTGCTTCTCATTGTCCAGGCTAATGTGACAGGACTTTCCTCATTTCATGAACCGCATAAACAACAGGTTGTGTGCCTGTCTGCTGTTAACGGATTAGTATTTGTCTACAAAATCTGACACGTCCGGATTATTTTCTTCATGGCATCAGTGTATTGACACTCCATGCCAAATTGTACTGTTCTGTTGCATTATGGGCGTATCCAACAATGTGCTGTTTTTACCCTTCGTGCAAACTGATGAATGCGTGATGGTAAGCAGTGAGGCCTGCACTGATGTCTATATAAATACATAATGTGGATTAGTAACCCATATAGCTGCATCTATAGCTCATAAATGAAAACAAAGCCATTATTTGTGACATATACATTACAGCATTCTTCGTGACAAAAACAGTGTGACTTATTCACCTGCCGCCATGTTGGATGATGTACAAATCCACAATGCAAGGACATGTACATAAGTAGTATATTTTAACATATTTTGATATTATAATTATTCTTGTTTTTATATCATTAACACAACAAACCTTGACATTTCAAACAATAAAGAGCTTTGATTAAAAAAAAAAAAAATATATATATATATATATATATATAGGGAGAGAGTACAAACACAGTCTAAAAGCCTCCAATAAAAACATTACTAAGGAAGTAGTACTATTTTATACTAATTCTATTTTATTTTCATAGACAAGGTAAAATCACTCTAATCAAAAGGAACAATTGATGGAGATAAATTACACAAGGCACAGCATACTTTGGCAATCTTATCAAGTTAAACCAGCTTCCAATATTTTTTTTTCTTAAGTTCCACCAGTTCACAAGTCAGATCTCTGTTGCACTGCTCCATTTGAGATATTTGTAACCCAGTGAGTTCCGTCTGGCACCCACTTCCAGTGTGCGTCTCTGCAGATCTTTCATTAGGGCCCGAGCCCTATGGGCGAAGGCCCTATTGTTCTTGTAAGAGTTCACTATTATTAGGGCCCGAGCCCTATGGGCGAAGGCCCTATTGTTCTTGTAAGAGTTCACTATTATTATTCTTCCGTCTTCTTCTTCTTCTTTATTTTTCTCCGCTGTTGGGCCATTTTCGGGGCGCTTGCCATGGGCGAAAACGCACGAAATTTGGCATCACTTCCGAGAATTGCCACCGCTACTGAGAACCAAAAGCCCAAACTTGGCCGGGGCTCAGGGCCTCTATAGCGCCCCCTAAGTCGTTGTGATTTTGGCCTCCCGCATTAAGGTGCCTGGTTGCCATATAGTTTGTAGTACTGGCATGCCATTTGGTAGGCATATGTATCTCACTAAGCCGGACAAAAATGTAATGCCAATGCATTAGCCACGCCCAACAGGAAGTGAGGTAATTTCACTTTTGTGCGAAATGCATGGCCACGAAGACGGCGCAACTCCTCCTAGACCGTTCATAGGAATGTCACCAAAATTGATACACATCATCTACAGACATGGCTGACAAAAGTTACTAAATACGTTTCACGTAGGATAAACCGTTCAGAAGTTATACGTCAATCAATTTTCACTTCAAAATTTTACATGCTAAAAAATTCATAACAAATCTTCTAATTGCTCAAAACTGCTCATACTTCACACGCTAATCACTCATTGGGCTTCTGACATGTGACCCAATTTCTGTGATTTTTCGCCACTGGGGGCGCTATTTTTGGGCAAAAAATCCAATCTTTCCTCAAATTTGGTCAAACTTCACGGCCACCCTCTTACTACCTCCCATGTCATGTATACCACGTTTTGGGTACTTTCGTCCATGGGGGGCGCTGTTTTTGGCCGACGCAATTGCTCCAAAACGGGTTTTTGGTAAATAATTCCATAATGCTTTTCCTTCACACCACTACCTTGTGATAGTACGTTCCTGTTGTAGACACTTACTTTTCCAAATCATAATTGCTCATGTACAGCTTAGCGCCACCTACTGACATGGGAAAAACCAAAAAATTTATTCTTCAAAAATCTATATCTCATCTTCTATTTACTCAATTGTCATCAATCTTCATACGCACACTCTTCATAGCTCACCTGACATGTACGCCAAATTTTGTGCACTTTCGCCCCTGGGGGTGCTGGTTATGGCAAAAATGATATTGCAGCTTCTGATTTGTCAAACTTGGCAAGCAAACTCTTTACAAGACCCTTATTGGGGCGCTTGCCATGGTCGACAATGCACGAAATTTGGCTCCTTTTTCTTAGACTGCCACCGCTACTGAGAACCAGAAGCCCAGATCCAGGCGGGCCTCAGGGCCTCTATAGCGCCCCCTAAGTCGTTGTGATTTTGGCCTTCCGCATTAAGGTGCCTTGTTGCCATGTAGTTTGTAGTTGTGGCATGCCATTTGGTAGGCATATGTGTCTCACTAAGCTGGACAAAAATGTAATGCCAATGCATTAGCCACGCCCAACAGGAAGTGAGGTAGTTTCACTTTTGTGCGAAATGCATGGCCACGAAGACGGCGCAACTCCTCCTAGACCGTTCATAGGAATGTCACCAAAATTGATACACATCATCTACAGACATGGCTGACAAAAGTTACTAAATATGTTTCACGTTGGATAAACCGTTCAGAAGTTATATGTCACTCAATTTTCAATGCAGAATTTTACATGCTTAAAAATTCATAACAAATCTTCTAATTGGTCAAAACTGCTCATACTTCACAGGCAAATCACTCATTGGGCTTCTGACATGTTACCCACTTTCTGTGATTTTTCGCCACTGGGGGCGCTATTTTTGGGCAAAAACTCCAATCTTTCCTCAAATTTGCTCAAACTTCACGGCCACCTTCTTACTACCTACCATGTCATGTATTCCACATTTTGGGATTTTTCGTCCATGGGGGGTGCTGTTTTTGGCCGACGCAATTGCTCCAAAACGGGTTTTTGGTTTATAAGTCCATAATGCTTTTCCTTCACACCACTACCTTGTGGTAGTGGGTTGCTGTTGTAGACACTTATTTGTCCAACTCATTATCGCTCATGTTCAGCATAGCGCCACCAACTGACATGGGAAAAACCAAAAAATTTATTCTTCAAAAACCTATATCTCATCTTCTATTTACTCAATTGTCATCAAACTTCATAGGCAAACTCTTCATAGCTCACCTGACATGTACGCCAAATTTTGTGCAATTTCACCCCTGGGGGTGCTGGTTATGGCAAAAATGATATTGCAGCTTCTGATTTGTCCCCGAGCACCGTACAGTGCGAGACCCTCTTGTTGCCATGTGTCCAATTCTGTGCTTTGTCGCCATTGTGGGAGTACTGTCTCTTGCCGAAGACGCTGTGGAAGGTTTTTCGCGGGGACGCATGCCCCCGCCCCCCTTGGCCACTGGGGCGAGGGCCCGTCGAGGCCGCTTGCGGCTTTAATTATTCTTCTTCCGTCTTCTTCTTTATTTTTCTCCGCTGTTGGGCCATTTTCGGGGCGCTTGCCATGGGCGAAAACGCACGAAATTTGGCACCAGTTCCGAGAATTGCCACCGCTACTCAGAACCAAAAGCCCAAACTTGGCCGGGGCTCAGGGCCTCTATAGCGCCCCCTAAGTCGTTGTGATTTTGGCCTCCCGCATTACGGTGCCTGGTTGCCATATAGTTTGTAGTAGTGGCATGCCATTTGGTATGCATATGTATCTCACTAAGCCGGACAAAAATGTAATGCCAATGCATTAGCCACGCCCAACAGGAAGTGAGGTAATTTCACTTTTGTGTGAAATGCATGGCCACGAAGACGGCGCAACTCCTCCTAGACCGTTCATAGGAATGTCACCAAAATTGATACACATCATCTACAGACATGGCTGACAAAAGTTACTAAATACGTTTCACGTAGGATAAACCGTTCAGAAGTTATACGTCAATCAATTTTCACTTAAAAATTTTACATGCTAAAAAATTCATAACAAATCTTCTAATTGCTCAACACTGCTCATACTTCACACGCTAATCACTCATTGGGCTTCTGACATGTTACCCAATTTCTGTGATATTTCGCCACTGGGGGCGCTATTTTTGGGCAAAAAATCCAATCTTTCCTCAAATTTGGTCAAACTTCACGGCCACCCTCTTACTACCTCCCATGTCATGTATACCACATTTTGGGAATTTTCGTCCATGGGGGGCGCTGTTTTTGGCCGACGCAATTGCTCCAAAACGGGTTTTTGGTAAATAATTCCATAATGCTTTTCCTTCACACCACTCCCTTGTGATAGTGCGTTGCTGTTGTGGACACTTATTTTTCCATCTCATAATCACTCATGTACAGCATAGCGCCACCTACTGACATGGGAAAAACCAAAAAATTTATTCTTCAAAAATCTATATCTCATCTTCTGTTTACTCAATTGTCATCAAACTTCATACGCAAACTCTTCATAGCTGACCTGACATGTACGCCAAATTTTGTGCACTTTCGCCCCTGGGGGTGCTGGTTATGGCAGAAATGATATTGCAGCTTCTGATTTGTCAAACTTGGCAAGCAAACTCTTTACAAGACCCTTTTTGGGGCGCTTGCCATGGTTGACATCGCACGAAATTTGGCTCCTTTTTCTTAGACTCCCACCGCTACTGAGAACCAGAAGCCCAGATCCAGGCGGGCCTCAGGGCCTCTCTAGCGCCCCCTAACTCATTGTGATTTTGGCCTCCCGCATTAAGGTGCCTGGTTGCCATGTAGTTTGTAGTAGTGGCATGCCATTTGGTACCCATATGTATCTCACTAAGCCGGACAAAAATGTAATGCCAATGCATTAGCCACGCCCAACAGGAAGTGAGGTAATTTCACTTTTGTGCGAAATGCGTGGCCACGAAGACGGCGCAACTCCTCCTAGACCGTTCATAGGAATGTCACCAAAATTGATACACATCATCTACAGACATGGCTGACAAAAGTTCCTAAATACGTTTCACGTAGAATAAACCGTTCAGAAGTTATACGTCAATCAATTTTCAATGCAAAATTTTACATGCTTAAAAATTCATAACATATCTTCAAATTGCTCAAAACTGCTCATACTTCACACGCAAGTCACTCATTGGGCTTCTGACATGTTACCCAATTTCTGTGATATTTCGCCACTGGGGGCGCTATTTTTGGGCAAAAACTCCAATCTTTCCTCAAATTTGGTCAAACTTCACGGCCACCCTCTTACTACCTCCCATGTCATGTACACCACATTTTGGGAATTTTCGTCCATGGGGGGCGCTGTTTTTGGCCAACGCAATTGCTCCGAAACAGGTTTTTGGTTAATAATTCCATAACGCTTCTCCTTCACACCACTACCTTGTGATAGTACGTTGCTGTTGTAGACACTTATTTTTCCAACTCATAATCGCTCATGTGCAACCTACTGACATGGGAGAAACCAAAAAATTTATTCTTCAAAAATCAATATCTCATCTTCTATTTTCTCAATCTTGATCAAACTTGATACGCACACTCTTAACAGGTCACCTGACATATGTGCCAAATTTTGTGAACTTTTGCCACTGGGGGCGCTGTTTTCAGGCAACAATTTATATCTCGGCTTCTGATTGGTCAAACTTGATCAAACTTTACAAAACAACTCTTCATAGGTCCCTTGACATGTATACCAAATTTGGTGAACTTTCACCACTGGGGGCGCTCATTGCGCTGTAGCAGTTGCAGGAGAGGTGTTTACAATCATGAGGCACCAGGAGTATGTTGTTTTGGTTGCCTTAAACACACATGACTTGTGGGGAATGGGTAGGCAGTCGGGAGCAAGTGTTGTAGCGTTACATACAGACTAATAGATGTCTAACAGAAGACAATCCTATGTAGCTATCGCTTGGTGACTGATGAGGTAAATACATTAATTTGGTTGGGAAGCCATGGCATAAAATGTTCTGTCCATGACAACATCTCAGCGCACCGTGTACTCTGTGTCCAATTCTGTGCTTTGTCACCATTGTGGGAGTAATGTCTCTTGCCAAAGACGCTGTGGAAGGTGTTTCGCGGGGACGCATGCCCCCGCCCCCCTTGGCTGCTGGCGCGAGGGCCCGTCGAGGCCGCTTGCGGCTTTAATTTATCCTGTTGCCTCTCGATACTGTGAGAGGAGTTTTCGTCTTAATCTTATCATGTCCTAATTAGGGCCCGAGCCCTACTGGGCGAAGGCCCTATTGTTCTTGTAAGAGTTCACTATTATTATTATTATTCTTCCGTCTTCTTCTTCTTCTTCTTCTTCTTCTTCTTCTTCCGTCTTCTTCTTCTTCTTCTTCTTTATTTTTCTCCGCTGTTGGGCCATTTTCGGGGCGCTTGCCATGGGCGAAAACGCGCGAAATTTGGCACCAGTTCCGAGAATTGCCACCGCTACTCAGAACCAAAAGCCCAGACTTGGCCGGGGCTCAGGGCCTCTCTAGCGCCCCCTAAGTCGTTGTGATTTTGGCCTCCCGCATTAAGGTGCCTGGTTGCCATATAGTTTGTAGTAGTGGCATGCCATTTGGTACACATATGTATCTCACTAAGCCGGACAAAAATGTAATGCCAATGCATTAGCCACGCCCAACAGGAAGTGAGGTAATTTCACTTTTGTGCGAAATGCATGGCCACGAACACAGCGCAACTCCTCCTAGACCGTTCATGGGAATGTCACCAAAATTGATACACATCATCTACAGACATGGCTGACAAAAGTTACTAAATACGTTTCACGTTGGACAAACCGTTCAGAAGTTATACGTCTATCAATTTTCACTTCAAAATTTTACATGCTTAAAAATTCATAACAAATCTTCTAATTGCTCAAAACTGCTCATACTTCACACGCAAATCACTCATTGGGCTTCTGACATGTTACCCAATTTCTGTGATATTTCGCCACTGGGGGCGCTATTTTTGGGCTAAAATTCCAATCTTTCCTCAAATTTGGTCAAACTTCACGGCCACCCTCTCACTACCTCCCATGTCATGTATACCACATTTTGGGAATTTTCGTCCATGGGGGGCGCTGTTTTTGGCCGACGCAATTGCTCCAAAACGGGTTTTTGGTAAATAATTCCATAATGCTTTTCCTTCACACCACTACCTTGTGATAGTACATTGCTGTTGTTGTCACTTATTTTTCCAACTCATAATCGCTCATGTACAGCATAGCGCCACCTACTGACATGGGGAAAACCAAAAAATTTATTCTTCAAAAATCTATATCTCATCTTCTATTTACTCAATTGTCATCAAACTTCATACGCAAACTCTTCATAGCTCACCTGACATGTACGCCAAATTTTGTGCACTTTCGCCCCTGGGGGTGCTGGTTATGGCAGAAATGATATTGCAGCTTCTGATTTGTCAAACTTGGCAAGCAAACTCTTTACAAGACCCTTATTGGGGCGCTTGCCATGGTCGACAACGCACGAAATTTGGCTCCTTTTTCTTAGACTGCCACCGCTACTGAGAACCAGAAGCCCAGATCCAAGCGGGCCTCAGGGCCTCTATAGCGCCCCCTAACTCGTTGTGATTTTGGCCTCCCGCATTAAGGTGCCTGGTTGCCATGTAGTTTGTAGTAGTGGCATGCCATTTGGTACGCATATGTATCTCACTAAGCCGGACAAAAATGTAATGCCAATGCATTAGCCACGCCCAACAGGAAGTGAGGTAGTTTCACTTTTGTGCGAAATGCATGGCCACGAAGACTGCGCAACTCCTCCTAGACCGTTCATAGGAATGTCACCAAAATTGATACACATCATCTACAGACATGGCTGACAAAAGTTTCTAAATACGTTTCACGTAGCATTAACCGTTCAGAAGTTATACGTCAATCAATTTTCAATGCAAACTTTTACATGCTTAAAAATTCCTAACAAATCTTCTAATTGCTCAAAACTGCTCATACTTCACACGCAAATCACTCATTGGGCTTCTGACATGTTACCCAATTTCTGTGATATTTCGCCACTGGGGGCGCTATTTTTGGGCAAAAAATCCATTCTTTCCTCTTTTCCTTCACACCACTACCTTGTGATAGTACGTTGCTGTTGTAGACACTTATTTTTCCAACTCATAGTCGCTCATGTACAGCATAGCGCCACCTACTGACATGGGAAAAACCAAAAAATTTATTCTTCAAAAATCTATATCTCATCTTCTATTTACTCAATTGTCATCAAACTTCATACGCAAACTCTTCATAGCTCACCTGACATATACGCCTAATTTTGTGCACTTTCGCCCCTGGGGGTGCTGGTTATGGCAAAAATGATATTGCAGCTTCTGATTTGCCAAACTTGGCAAGCAAACTCTTTACATGACCCTTATTGGGGCGCTTGCCATGGTCGACAACGCACGAGATTTGGCTCCTTTTCCTTAGACTGCCACCGCTACTGAGAACCAGAAGCCCAGATCCAGGCGGGCCTCAGGGCCTCTATAGCACCCCCTAACGTGTTGTGATTTTTGCCTCTCGCATTAAGGTGCCTGCTTGGCATTTAGTTTCTCGTTATTATTATTATTATTATTAGGGCCCGAGCACCGTCCAGTGCGAGACCCTATTGTTTTTGAAGGATTATTATTATTATTATTAGGCCCCGAGCACCGTACAGTGCGAGACCCTATTGTTGCCATGTGTCCAATTCTGTTCTTTGTCGCCATTGTGGGAGTAATGTCTCTTGCCGAGGAAGCTGTGGAAGGTATTTCGCGGGGACGCATGCCCCCGCCCCCCTTGGCCGCTGGCGCGAGGGCCCGTCGAGGCCGCTTGCGGCTTTAATTTGAGTATTGGTGCCCAATCTGGATTTGTTGTATTGTGTAGGTTTGCTGGTGCTCCTGCAAGGTGAGAAGCAGAGTGTTTGCGCTAAAGTTCAATTTAATCAGCAGAAAACATGGCTTTAATTAGCAATGAACTTTTACTAGATATAAAGTGGTCACCACACACACGCGGGTGTAATTAGCTTTTTCCTCAGTTAAGTCCTTACGATGTATGTTTTTGAACCACAGCGCACGGCGTTCTCTGGACAGCTCTTCATCTGTTTTTTGTTGCTGTTTTTAATTATTTTGGGAATTCTGAAGAACCGCATCTCTGTTACGAGCAGCATTATTACCACAGTTATACCCGGCACACAAAGTAGGCATTGTCTTTCTTCAAAGGCAATAAAATCGAAAGAAAATCACGAAGCGTTGCAGCAGTTCACACGTGAAGCGCTGGTTCCTGGTTGTTGATCATCCAGCATGGTGAACTTCTGGGTTGAGACTATATATATATATATATATATTTTTTTTGCATATCCCAGTTGTTAGGAAGTTGGTGTCAGAGTGCAGGGTCAGCCATGATAGCACCTCTGGATCAAAAAGGGTCAAGGACTTTGCACAACAGTGGCAGGTTGAAGGTGCTGGGGCTTGAACCCACAATCTTCTGATCAGTAACACACAGCCTTAACCATTGAGCCACCTTATGGTATTTGATTGTATTTTTCTAGCTCTCTTCTGCACTAAATCACTGTTTACATGCAAAAAAAAAAATGAAACTCGCCGGAAACAGGGAATTGATCATGTGATCAGGCCACAATGGCGTGTTTATCAGAGCACGTCTGTGTTTTGAAGTGCCACACGGCCATCACAGTACAGTGCTTTTCATTTGTCCATCGTTGCCTTTCTTAACTGATGAAAAGCAGCCAGATTTCCAGCAGCTTTGTCTCAAGGGCATGTCACTTAACAAATGAATGGCTCTCTCTTAGAGGACAGTTGAGCTAGTCACAGAGTGTGGCACCACAAGACCCCTGTGTCTCTTGCAACAGAGGAATGTGCGTGCTTCCAGGGAATGGAATGAAGGAAACGTCTTGGAGCACTTCATGTATGAATGCCCATGCCTTCAAATCCTTTCAGTGTTTTTGCTTGATTTAAATTAAAGCCTTTTTTAAACACCCCCCCCCCCCCCCCCCCCATTTTTTTTTAAGCTTATTCGAGCGGGTTAATTTTAGTAAGTTGTTTTGTTTAGCGTAAGTTGTTTACTTATCTTATTATCTTTCAAATTAAAGTGTTTGTTGGATCAAGAAGATCTATGGGGGGAAAAACCTATACAAGCATTTTTTCCCATCTGTCTACCATTTGCATCCTTTTACGTAAATGGCTTTGTGCTTGATGATTTGAGAATGTAGTGCAGAATTGGGTCTTGTAGTATAGATTGTGTCGATAATCTATGTTTCGGCTTGTACAAAAACTGCTCTGACTTTCCGTTATGTAAGGAATGGAAGGATAGAGAATTTAACTTCTGTTCTTTATGTAGCTGTGTAATATTTTCATTTGTGTTTGTATTATATGTCTCTCTTTGTGCATCTTAAGAGTGTATGCAGTACTGAATAGCACACTATGACACGACTTTGAAGTGTGCATCATGCTCCTAATGCTAAGCCAGCTCTGGCTGTCTGTACTGCTCTGGTTAGTCTGTGGAATATTAATCATCCTGCTATGCCATTTCAGGGTTTATGAGGGTGTAATACACTTTATCAAGATTCAAGTGCTTTATTGTCAATACGTTCATATGCAAGGATACAGTGCATTTGAAATACTGTTTCTCTCAGGCTCCCCATAATGCCTTTATAAAGAAATAAATAGAACGAAAATGTCTATCTATCCATCCATCCATCCATCCATCTATCTGTCCAAGTGCAATAAACACAATACACGACAAGACAAAGACTGGTGCAAAGTGGCATTGTGCATTTTGGTGCAAAAATACAGGAGACTGCAGTTCAGATTAAAGAGTTCAAATTTTACCAGGAGATCAACAACAAGACAAGATGGGTGCAAAATGAGCATTATGCATGTGTGTGCAAATGTGCACTGTTGTGCAAATGGATGAGAAACTGTGGTTTCAGTTTGAACTGTGTGACTACTGTCAGTTCTTGATGGGTAATAGTGAGTTGAGGAGTCAGACTGCCTTGGGGAAGAAGCTGTTGCAGTGTCTGGCAGTGATGGTTCAGATGCTACAGTACCTTCTACCAGATGGCAGGAGGGAGAACACTGCATGCAAAGGGTGGCACTTTTCCTGCACTATTCTGTTGGCATGGTGGATAATGTGCTTCTAATAGAGGTGGGAGAGGGACCCCAATGATTTGTCTCTGATGTCTTCACCATCCACTCCAGGGACTCTTGTTCAGCGATGTTGTAGATCCTGAACCAGACAGTGATGTAACAGTAGAGAACACCCTCAATGGTCCCTCGATAGAAGGATGTGAGAATGGGAAAAGGAAGGCTGCCCTTCTTCAGCTTTCACAGAAAGTGTAGACTGTCAGTGCGTTTACATGCACATAGAGAGAATCGAATTTCTGCCGTTGCTCGACTGAAATCGAAGTTCAAAATGCCATGTATACACCTTAATTCGGCTGAAATTGAACCGAACTTGATTTCTCGGAATCGAGCTACACGACCTAGATTATGCGATTTCTGCCGAGCTACTTAGTGCATGTATACCCTATTGAGCTACGTATTCAAGCTACTTACTTCAGCACTGCCCCTTCCGGAAGTGACGAGTGACGAGACCACAAGGGAAACACAACAGCCTCGGTCGGCATGACAACGAATCATGACAACGGCATGAGTCTTTTCTTTTTGTGGCATTGTTTGCACTGTTAAAATTTAGCTCACTTACTGTATCACCAAATACATCTGTACAGCTGTTGCATAGCTGTGAATTGTGTACATAAGTCATTGTATTTGTGTGTGTGTGTGTGTTCAACATCTGAAGAATGTCAATAAAAGCAAAACAATTGAAATTTTTGTGTGTTTATTAAGACATAAGTTAAATTGTAAGCAAAAAAAAATATTTTTTTGTAAGCAAAAAATGGACTTTAGAAAAATATTATTGTGCAAAATAAGTTGTCTTACAAAACAGTGGTCTGCGCAGGACAGTTTGTAGCCATACAGTCTGTTAGAGCAAGTCTAACAGCTTGAACACGGAACTGCCAGTGTTGCCAGATTGGGGGTTTTAAGTGCATTTTAGCGGATTTGAACATGTTTTGGGCTGGAATACGTCAGCAGTATCTGGCAACACTATAGCTCTTCTTCATGACGACAACCGGAAGTGTACCAACACGATGGGGCGTGTAGCGCCACGTGTGGCTCGGGTGCACAATGCACCTTGCACAATAGCCCGATTTCACTTGTGCATGTAGGATTGGATTTCTCTGGCACCCCTGCTGGGACCCTTTGCTCGATTACCGACAGCAGCTCGATTTGGACGTGCATGTAAACGTACTGACTGTTCAGCTTTCCTGGTTATGGCGGTGGTGTTCAGGGTCCAGGAGAGGTTGTCTTCCATGTAGACTCCCAGGAACTTCACACTGCTAACTGGTTCAACAGTAGAACCGTTGATATGCCGTGAGAAGTGAGCAGCTGGATTCTTTCTGAAATTAACAACCATCTCTTTAGTCTTCTCGACACTAAGAGTCAGGTTGTTGTCCTGATACCATCCCACCAGGAGTTTGATGTGCCCCTTTTCATATAATCACACAGTCAAGACAGTAAATCTGATCAATACAGAGTTTCTGTTGCATGTAAAAAAGAAGGTGTTCCTCCTGACAGCAGAGCCTGTATTATGAAGACTATTATGGTCTCGAATTACATTTATTTACCTGCAGATGTTTTAGTGTCGAGGTTGAAGTGTTTAATGTGAAGAATACAATCAAGACATATTTTTAATATAAGAACGAATTACACGGAACAGCTTGAGCAATTCCTTTGAAAATCCCTAAATGTTCCCATAGCAAAGCTTTGTGCTTTTAAAAACAAGCTCGTATGCCAGATGTGCTTCCATAGCCCTTCCCTGGCGGAATGTAGAGTGGATATTAAAATAGTCTGTAATCCACATTGGGGTTTTTTTTGGGGGGGGGGTTGTTTTGTTTTTTTAATGACTAAATCCCAAATTACTTCCTCCACCCTATTTATGTGCACTGTCTGGTAAAAATGATGACTTCTATGTTGTACAGTGCCCTACAGAACTATTTGCACCCTTCATGAAATTTTGCTTTCCCAAAAAAAAACATAGAGGGAAAATTGGTATAGTTTTCGTTAAATGCTTTTTAAGTGGTATGTTTTCCACAAACCAGCAATTAAGTCAAGTTTATTTGTATAGTGCTTTTAACAAAAGACATCGCAAAGCAGGTTTACAGAAAATTAAAGACTTTAAACATGAGCTAATTTTATCCCTAATTTATCCCCAATGAGCAAACCTTTGGCTACGGTGGTAAGGAAAAACTCCCTCAGATGACATGAGGAAGAAACCTTGAGAGGAACCAGACTCAAAAGGGAACCCATCCTTATTTGGATGATGACAGATAGCATGGTTTATAAATAATTTGCTTTTATAACAATGTCCTAGGGGCGGCACGGTGGTGTAGTGGTTAGCGCTGTCGCCTCACAGCAAGAAGGTCCGGGTTCGAGCCCTGTGGCCGGCGAGGGCCTTTCTGTGTGGAGTTTGCATGTTCTCCCCGTGTCCGCGTGGTTTCCTCCGGGTGCTCCGGTTTCCCCCACAGTCCAAAGACATGCAGGTTAGGTTAACTGGTGACTCTAAGGCTATGTTTACATTACGTCGAATCAGCGGATCATCAGATTAACGTTCTTAAAACGATTCGCGTTTACACTAAAACCGTTAGCCGTGCACACAGCAACGCCAATACGCGGATACGCTAATCACATGACTTTAGACGGCGCGTAACATGATCCCAGTGCATTTCAGACGGCGCGTAACATGATCCCAGTGCATTTAGGGCATGCGCAAGGCTCACCACTTGCAAGTAGAAGGATGGCAAGCCGCGCAAGGCTCACCACTTGCAAGTAGAAGGATGGCAAGCCTAATACACGGATACGCTCGGCTCCGCAGGCATCCTGCGCTCCAAATCACTCCGCCCTGAACAGCGAGTGCCCTCTGGAGGGTGCGCACTCTGGCCCTGCGCAGCTCACACAGCGCGCGAGTGAAGTGAACAAGCCACGATTCGGGACTGAGCCGCTGTGTGTGTGATCCCAGCGCATATCACTTACTATTTGCAAGTGGAAGGATGGCAAGCCTAAAGACAATCATAACTACACAATGGGCAGTATTTGCATCAGTATTTGCAGTATTTTCATACTTTTATACTCTTTAATGAAAGGTGATACAAGGCGGAAGTCCGCGCCGTTTTTCAGCAGTCGCGTCACATGACCAACTCCAGCGAATCAGGAAGGTGGATATCACAGTGACGTTGTCCAATGAGACGCCAGCTAGAGCTCAGCACAGCGTATTCTGAATGTTTACACAGCACCGGAGCTGACACGATCTGGATTGAATACGTGGACGCTGGCGGATTCCCGTTTCCTGGCGTTTCCAGGGGGTTTAATGTAAACGGACAGTGCATCCGCGAAGAAAACGAGACAGATACGGTCTAATGTAAACGTAGCCTAAATTGACCGTAGGTGTGAATGAGAGTGTGAATGGTGGTCTGTGTCTATGTGTCAGCCCTGTGATGACCTGGCGACTTGTCCGGGGTGTACCCCGCCTTTCGCCCATAGTCAGCTGGGATAGGCTCCAGCTTGCCTGCGACCCTGTAGAAGGATAAAGCGGCTAGAGATAATGAGATGAGACAATGTCCTCTATAGTCACAAAGTACAACTGTCTAACCAGGAAACTCAATAAACAAACAATTAATAAGCACCCTTACAATTAATGTTTTGGTACACCTAGCCTGGAGACCATAACAGTACCCAGTCTCTTCCTGAAACATCTAATCATATTGAACACAACTTTCTCTCCCTGTCTCTCTCCCTCACACTCTCAGCTGATAATGAGTTTCCTTTCATATTAATACCTGGCTGTTAATTACCTCAATGGGTTTCACTGCTATTTAGTAACTTGCAACTGTAAAGAATGTGATCAACGGCATTAGCAGTTTGCTCATGCATATTCATGGTGCAGCTTCAGGCTCTCAGCTCATTCAGCTCATGTTCTGTGCACTGTGTAGCTGGAGCGCATTGCCAACAGAGGATGGTTGGCTGGAATACAAATGCATTAATGTTGCATTAAAAAAAAATTAAGATGGACTTGTATTAACAGTTGGTGAACTGACGTGTATCAATTTTTGCCTGTTAGTTTGCAATTATAAAGTGCATATTATATCCTGCTTTCCATTCAAACACCCAGAATAAACCAATTTAATGCCATTTTGAATCAACTGATGCACTTAACAATAGTAATTCAAATTTCATTCAAATTGATATCAGTTCCTTGTTGCCTGTGTGATATGGTGACTCTTTTTAGCATCAGACTGTATATAACTGATGTACACTGGTGAGGCTCGCTTCTCTTTATCATGAGCTAAAAACACTGGACAAGAAATATTTTTACATTTTATATATACATACATACAGTGGTGCTTGAAAGTTTGTGAACCCTTTAGAATTTTCTATATTTCTGCATAAATATGACCGAAAACATCATCAGATTTCCACACAAGTCCTAAAAGTAGATAAAGAGAACCCACTTAAACAAATGAGACAAAAATATTATACTTGGTCATTTACTTATTGAGGAAAATGATCCAATATTACATATCTGTGAGTGGCAAAAGTATGTGAACCCCTAGGATTAGCAGTTAATTTGAAGGTGAAATTAGAGTCAGGTGTTTTCAATCAGTGGGATGACAATCAGGTGTGAGTAGGCACCCTGTTTTATTTAAAGAACAGGGATCTATCAAAGTCTGATCTTCACAACACATGTTTGTGGAAGTGTATCATGCCACGAACAAAGGAGATTTCTGAGGACCTCAGAAAAAGCGTTGTTGATGCTCATCAGGCTGGAAAAGGTTACAAAACCATCTCTAAAGAGTTTGGACTCCACCCATCCACAGTCCATTGTGAACAAATGGAGGAAATTCAAGACCATTGTTACCCTCCCCAGGAGTGGTCGACCAACAAAGATCACTCCAAGAGCAAGGCATGTAATAGTCGGCGAGGTCACAAAGGACCCCAGGGTAACTTCTAAGCAACTGAAGGCCTCTCTCACATTGGCTAATGTTAATGTTCATGAGTCCACCATCAGGAGAACACTGAACAACAATGGTGTGCATGGCAGGGTTGCAAGGAGAAAGTCACTGCTCTCCAAAAAGAACATTGCTGCTCGTCTGTAGTTTGCTAAAGATCACATGGACAAGCCAGAAGGCTATTGAAAATGTTTTGTGGACAGATGACACCAAAATAGAACTTTTTGGTTTAAATGAGAAGCGTTATGTTTGGAGAAAGGAAAAACACTGCATTCCAGCATAAGAACCTTATCCCATCTGTGAAACATGGTGGTGGTAGTATCATGGTTTGGGCCTGTTTTGCTGCATCTGGGCCAGGACAGCTTGCAATCATTGCTGGAACAATGAATTCTGAATTATAGCAGCGAATTCTAAAGGAAAATGTCAGGACATCTGTCCATCTCAAGAGAAGGTGGGTCATGCAGCAAGACAACGACCCTAAGCACACAAGTTGTTCTACCAAAGAATGGTTAAAGAAGAATAAAGTTAATGTTTTGGAATGGCCAAGTCAAAGTCCTGACCTTAATCCAATCAAAATATTGTGGAAGGACCTGAAGCGAGCAGTTCATGTGAGGAAACCCACCAACATCCCAGAGTTGAAGCTGTTCTGTACGGAGGAATGGGCTAAAATTCCTCCAAGCCGGTGTGCAGGACTGATCAACAGTTACCGCAAACGTTTAGTTGCAGTTATTGCTGCACAAGGGGGTCACACCAGATACTGAAAGCAAAGGTTCACATACTTTTGCCACTTACAGATATGTAATATTGGATCATTTTCCTCAATAAATAAATTACCAAGTATAATATTTTTGCCTCATTTGTTTGACTGGGTTCTCTTTATCTACTTTTAGGACTTGTGTGAAAATCTGATGATGTTTTCGGTCATATTTATGCAGAAATATAGAAAATTCTAAAGGGTTCCCAAACTTTCAAGCACCACTATATATATATATATATATATATATATATATATATATATATATATATATATAAAATATGAGGTTTTTACTTCTGCACGGGAGCCATGATTTATTACACTGACTTCCTTTTATATTCCGAATTTCACCCAGATAAAATTGTTTACTTTGGAGGTCTGTAGGATTTCTGCTTGCACTAGTTCTGTCTTTGCTCTTCAGTCAGATTAACCTTAATACCTTCAGAGGAAGTGCTTCTTTATCAGTCATATGTCCAGGAATTTTATGGAACTTCCTGTAATATAATTAATCTTAATGAAGCCATAAGACAAGATCTTAACGAGAGGTTGTCAGGTGTTTGTACTTGGTTGCAGTCCTCTTTTCTCAGCAAACATGCTGATGGTTTGCATTACCAAAAAAAACTGACCACAACAGTGTTAATGATGTTTGAAGAGGTTTGGGCTCTGCATTTATCGATGCTCTCCGGAGCTCATCCTTGCAACATGTTGTCATGAAAGTGGTATTTAAGAGTTGATTTGGAAACTTGTTAAACCACAGTGATCACCTAAACTGTGGACTTGTAAAACTATGATCTTTAGTCTGTTTTTTTTTTTTTGCACTAATTGAATTTCATTGTACTTATTTTTAACTGCTGAAATATTTTTGTCATTAATCTGTGAATTATCAGTCTCTTTTATGCTGAAAGTCAAATGCATTTATTTAAAATATTCTTGATTATTTTGGCATATATATCTGAAAGACAATACTATTTTTTAATAAAAAAAGTTATGAGAGTGATATTCGTTAGAACAAAGATGATTTAATCGTTTTAAAAAATCGATAGTTTCTTGGGGTTTTTTGAGGGAAAAATTTATTTTTGTGTGCATGATATTTATTTTGTACAATCATTGTTGCTTGTTGTTATGAAGGATAATACTTACTGGAGAACACTGTATGTGAACTATATAACTAAGAGTGGATTGAGTCTTGTGGATGTAGTTTAGATTAGATTAGAAAACTGAATCCTGACAAGCATGTTGTGTTGTGCATTTACATTCTTTTCTTTTCCCATCATCCCCCCACAATCATATTTAGATTATTATGTACCAGAAAAAAATTAGATTTGTAAGATGTGGTTTCAGTTTGCTTGTAAATATTTTCTTGATTTGAACAAATATTGTAATCACATCATCCTGCATTTTGCCTGAAGAGGCTTATCAGCCCCAGCTGCACTTCCTGACACACACAGTTCATTTATTCAAATGATATCTCGCACATACTTGATGGAGAGGCACATCTGAGTACTTGATGAATAGATTTCCGGGCTGAAATGTGTTGGTTTAATGACTGTATTACCGGTATTACTGTGTGTGAACTCAGTCTGTGGTGTGCATTCTTTAGTGATGAGATGCTCCAGGACAATCGATATCATCACATGTTGTTCCATAGAGTTTCAGGATGCTTGTAAATAATCAGGGGACATTTTGGGATGAGTTTGCAATTTGCATGATGATGCAGGTCTATCTTATCTTTTTGTGGCAGCGAAGCAACGTTTGCCTAAAACAATAGCTGGAAATTATGCGTTTATCAGTGAGACCTGCAAACTCTGCTGTCTTCTGTAGTTTATCTAGACCTCTGACTCCTCTTTAGTTTTGCTGGAGTTGATTTAGTTGTGGTCCCTCTTGGCTGCAGCTGCGTCATCCACTAGCTCTCCTGGTCTCGGTCAAGTTGAGGTCGAGTAGGACTCAAGAGAATGGACACCTGGATACAATGTAAAGGCGGTTAAAGATACTTTAATAATTCATGTTTTAGTTTGAAAGTTAGTCATTTGTGATCATATGAATGCTTGATTTAGTTAAAGCCATGCTGCTAGCATTTATTCCATCAGTTTTCCCTGGAGGTTTATGGCATTTACTCCTTTTCTTTTACAGGATGGCTCTCTGGGAAACATTGAGGATTTGGCTAAGGAGTATTCAGAGTATTACAGTACTTCTTACTGTGACGTGTATGACAGGATGGAGGAGCTGCGCAAGCGCAAAGTAGCTCAAGAAGCAGAGATTGTAAGACCTTTTTTTTTTTAAAAATATATATATATCTATCTGGGCTATTTTTGTAGCAGTTAAGTCGCATTGAAATTACAAACATAACATCAGAATGCACATTAGTAAGAAAACTAAAGGTTTACCAAAGCTTCCTTGGTTCACTACTACATGCATCTTGTGACTTTTCATGTATATTTTGGGATTTTCAGGCAAATACTGAGTCAATGATCACATCACTTCAGCTCCGCTCAGAAATCCAGGTAGGCCTCGAGCAAATCTTTGCGCTTCTCATTCTGGACTAATTTCTTATTTTGTGTCCAGCTTGTTATTTTCACTTGAAACTAAAAGTAAATTTCATCTCTGCAAAGGAATCCTTGGGGTTGTGCAGTGCTGTGTCCACTCCTGAGGTCGAGAGAAGGTACTGATTTATCTGCTTAAAACATTTTCATTTTGATGTTTCATTCCATGTAATGTCATCCTGAAGATACAGTGTGATAAACCGCTTCCCCATCTGTGAAACACATCCACTCATGTGAGTGTAGAGGTGATGCTTTGCGCACTTCCTGCTGACCCATTTCTCTTCCTGTTTCCTTCCTATGATTCAGTGATTGGAAGGAAAGAGGGGAAGATGAGCACCAAGATAACACTAGGATCGTGCAATAATGCATGATCATTTTCTTCTTTTGTATGTAATTAAGTATGTATGGCTTGTACTTCAAAGCTATAATAAAAAAGTAAAGCTTATAGCTTAAATATGGCAGTAAACTATGTGTAGACTGCTGATAACTAACAACTAGCAGCAAGTGTCAGCTGAGTGCGAGGAATGCACAGGCCACGTGAGCTACAGTGTTTCACTCAAAAGCCAACAGCATTTGAAAAGCCTCCATTGTTACTGTGAGCTTTGGTGAGGTGTGTTTGGCTCCGGAGCCAACAGCTTGCCTCTTTAACTCCACTGTAAGAGATCGATCACTGCTACAGCGGCCTGTGGGTATTATAGACATGACAACATGATATGTTGAAAAATAAAGACTTTCGACGTTTTGTAGGATGTTTGGATAGTTTGTAAAAAGATGAAGAAAATAATGTGCGAAAACAGGTGAGCTGAAGATACAATGTCCTGGCTGCTTTACTGAGAGCTGTGGTTTATATGGACTTTTCTGTTTCTAGGTTGTTGATGCACAAGTCAGGCTCTGAAGATGGATCTGGGGGTATGCTCTGTGTGTGTGTGTGTGTGTGTGTGTGTGTGTGTGTGTGTGTGTGTGTGTGTGTGTGTGTGTGTGCAATGCAAATATCCTTCATACTTTTGCGTATCTCTAAAGTCTTCTTGAAAATGTGACAGATAAACTATTTGTTAGTGCTGTTTTTACTAATTTAGATGTCGATGTGTGTTGGAACAGTTTGTGATGTATACGTCTGGAGTGTTCTTTTGACATTTCCTTTGCTAATGTAGGAAAATGGGACCGAAAGAAAAATAAATCCTTCTGGCAGAATTTCCGTAAGACACAGAAAGGCGTCGTACGCCAGACATCAAAAGGTGCCGCTGACATTTGGCTCTGCGGCCTGCTACCTATTAGATAGATCTCCGTGTTCTTCTTATACTTCTCTGACCTCTTTTGAATCTTGTCTACAGCTGATGACCTTGGATTCGTAGCCAGTGAGATCACAATGAGCGATGAAGAACGCATCCAGCTGATGATGATGGTGAAGGAGAAGATGATAACTGTAGAGGAGGCCTTGGCTCGGGTACGTCACTGCTCCTGTCTTTGTGTCCTTTCTGCTGCTGTGTGGTGTTGTATGAGATCTTAGTATTATCATGTACTTACTTTACTTAGGCCCTGTCCACACGGCAACGGATTCAGATGAATCTGATAAAATTGTTTATCGTTTCGGCCTGGCGTCCACACGGCACCGGCGTTTTGGGTGCCCCAAAATGAAATTTTTTGAGAACGGGTTCCCGAGTGGAAAAATCTGGCAACGGCGGCGTTGCGAAGTCGTCTGGATGAGTAGAACGAATTTGTTTACGATGACGTCGCAAACACATGACTAGAACAAGCAGCACTCTCGCTGTTTTGTATGAACCACTGCACTGCATTCACTTTTGTATACAGCTTTTCTTTTAAATAAACAAGTAACTGAACCATTTCTTGAATTTCTTTATTTTTATTGCATAAAACTGCTTTTCAAAATGTTCACACACAATATAAAAAGTTATATAAATTATATAAAAATGTTTTTCAAAATGTTCACACACAATAAGAAAATTAAGTTATATAAAACTATGCACACTAATAAAACTAATTTGTACACACAGAAGGCACGATTTCCTCGCGTAGTCGCAAACATCTTCTTGTTGTTGTTGTGTGTTTGTTCCTGAGTGCTTCACGCCGGGTAGAAGAAGGGGTTTATGCGCATGCGTCCTACTTCTTCTATTGTTCTGGTGTCTCCGATGGGATCGTCTTACAGCGCACGTAGAGGTGTGGCATGTGTATTGCATCGTTTTCAGCAAGCGTTGCGTTGCCATATGTACCTGATATTTTACTGATCCGTTGCCCATGTGGACGCGATATTTTTTTAAATAAAATCTCGTTGCCGTTGTCGTGTGGATGTAGCCTTACTTACTGTGAATGGTTGTCTCTGTGTTGGCCCTGCAGTAACCTGGCAACTTGTCCAGGGTGTACCCCACCTCTCGCCCATAGTCAGCTGGGATAGGCTCCAGCTTGCCTGCGACCCTGTAGAACAGGATAAAGCGGCTAGAGATAATGGATGGATAGATGTATAGATGGATACTTACTTACTTACATACATACATTTACCTGGCTTTCATGCTTTTTTTTGGTATCAAAGTGGATTAAACCTGCAAATGTCATACTTCCTTTAACCCAAACTACTAGAAACAATATTTTTACTTCAACAACTACAAACAGGTGACGACAGTTAATTTCCAAATACTCTTCTGTCTCTAGCTGAAAGAGTATGAGGCTCAAAATCGTCAGTCATGTACCACAGACACAACTGAGTGGACTGATTCCTCCAGTCCCACTGCAAACGAGCTCTCGGTGAACTTTAATGTGAGTAACAGCTCTGTCTTGGATAAAACTTTACACTGGGTTACACTTGCACACAGCTTTGACAGCTTTATTTTATCAAACCCTTTCAATCCTGAGCCACTTTAATGAGTGAATTAATCGCAGCTGTGTATAATTAGCTCTGCCACATCCTTGTTTGTTGTAATGAGTTTATTGGCTGCGCCACATCCTCCCATCTCAGGCATTCTCCCTGCAGGAATGTCGCCCACTCTGTCAGGCATTTGTTGATGTCGCTCCCCCCTTCACGGCCTGGATGTGAACCACTGCTCTCCCCCATTACAAATCCATCAGTCCACCACGGGGCCATGTCCCAACCCCCTTTTAAGCTCTATTCATCGTCCTCAATACTTTAACCCCCCATTGTGTCACTTTGGCTGTATGCAACACTGGGCTGAGTTCTGCAGGATGCAGCTTTTTCAGATAGGGAGGGTGTGATTAGAGACCTCAGTTAAAGGGCCCATTAGTCCCTCTGTGCATCTTTTCCTGACTTATTCCCTCCTATTTTACTATGCAAAACCCAGGAACATGACTTGAGGGTACTAGGGCAGCTAGTCCAATATAAAATTAGAATGTAAGTGTATTGTTAGTAAGTAAACTGTATTGTTGTTATGGTTATAGTATGAAAGAGCTGTTGTTTTATTATTATACCCCTGCTCTGAAGGAGGGGGGGTATACTGGTTTACCTCTGTCCGTTTGTCCGTATCTCTGTCCTTCCGAAACATCCTTTTTTTCGGCAACCACAAATCTTAGCCACTTGGTACCAAGCTTCAGCTTGGGGTTCTATACCGTGTATACCATTTTCACATCTGTTGCACATCAACTTCCTGTTTACCAACTGAATGTATTTACAAAACATGGCATGGATTTACAAAAATTTCATAACATTTTTCTCAGCAACTACAGATCACAACTGCTTCATATTTGGTACCTAGCTTTAGCTTGGGGTTCTATACCATGTATACCGTTTTCATGTCTGTCGCACATCAACTTCCTGTTTACCAACTGAATGTATTTACAAAACATATGGCATGGATTTACAAAATTTAAGTAACATTTTTCTCAGCAACTACAAATTACAACTGCTTGATATTTGGTACCGAGCTTCAGCTTGGGGTTCTATACCGTGTATACCATTTTCACGTCTGTCGCACATCAACTTCCTGTTTACCGACTGAATGTATTTACCAAACATATCCGGTGGATTTTGACACTATTTCAAGAAGCAAAATGCTGTTTCAAAATGACAGTTTACCAGGATGCTATTTGAAATCCCTGGGGAGAACACTGCTCTTTACTTGTTTTAGGGTTAATTATTTGTTGAAGTCAACATTCATAATAAGTGTCCTATTCCTTCAATCGCTTGCATTCTGATATAAGCGAGAGCGGGTGGGATACATAAGTGAGCAGTAGCTCACAGTTGATCTTGTTTTTTTTTCTTGGTATTCAACGCTGACCTTGAACAAGACCTCTGACCATGAGACTAGTGCAAAATCATAACAAAAATAAAAAATTCCTTAGCCTCCAGTAGTTCTATGACAAAATGTATCCGTAGCAGTAACAAATATAACGCTGTCCTGAATTCTTTCTCAGAGCTTCAGAATGTTTTGTGAAGCTGTATTTAACTAGACTGAAAGTCTCACTTAGTCTTTCATTTTCAGTTCTCTTCTTTAACCATAGAAGAGGTCCTGTATAGAACATATTAGCAGCTGTTCATGGTCTAATTCTAAGCACAGTGTTAATTTGTGCCTGTGCACAAGCTTGGTTTTAAACAGAACTACCTGTGGTTGATCTGTATCATAGGTGCTATATCAACTGCGGCTTGAACACACATTAAGCACCTGAGGTTGGAAAAGTGGTTGGCTAAAATTATGGTTGCAGTCTGTCTCTGTCTCGTTAGGTTTCAGAAGAGAGCCAGCAGCAAGCAACTATTAAAACACACTGCTGGGAACTTCTTATTATTCACAGAAGTGTTGGTGTTAAAACCAGTGTAATGTCTCTCAGGTTCTACTTTGAATTTACCCGGTTAATAACTACAGTTCTGTAGTTTACAGAATAAAAGTTGTGAAAGTGATTTATACCTTTTAGAAGTTCCCAAGTAAATTGTCATGTCCCGTATCTACGGATTAAACGAAATAGTTTGGCTTGATGTCTCACATTCATCCTTTTATCTTTAAACATCTCAAAGCTGCATTTATTCTTCCGTTACTAAAATGTATTATTATTCCAACACTTGTTTCTGCTCAGTTTAGCGTTTAGCCGAACTGATTAAATTCTTCAAGTGGATAGTTACTGTATGAGAACTCATTGGTATGATAGCGAGGAAAACACAAACCTATCAAGCATTGTGCCTGTCTTGGTCCATCTAGAAGTACTAAACCTGAAATTCCACCTTTTATCATCATCGATTTGTCTACTGAGAATATCAAAATATATTTATTTTATGCTTTGTTACTAAAACTGGTTCAGGCAAGTTAAACCATGTTGAAAGGCACTGGTTTACTGGTCTTTAACTCCTCTGTCCTGGGGTGCTATCACAGGAGCAGTCAGATGATGAGCTGGAGGAGTCAGCTTTTCGCAGGCTTCACAAGCTGGTCAACTCAACCCGCCGTGTGAAGAAGAAGCTCATTAGGATAGATGAGAGCAAAAAACACACATCAAAAGGTGAGGAATCAAATCTTTCACTGTAACCTCAGAGAGAAAATGTCATAAAATACATGGCAGAAAGTAGAACTTGGTTTGTCTGCTCTTTCAGACTGTTTTTTGTCCTCTTTGGAGGACAATTGAGATTTGATTGATATTAATCAAATATACCATACACTGAGAGGCTCTGGTTGAAATTATGGATTCTCTTCGGTGACTGGCATATGACTATTTTGTGAGGGGTGCAGCCCTGAAGAAAATACTACTATGCCAGTCACCAAAGAGAATCCATAGTTACCGGTGCCTCTCAGTGCATGGTATATTTGATTTATATCCCTCATCAAAAAAATTCCAAATTATGTGTTAACCACAAAGAATTAGAAATGCACCTGAAAAAAAATATTGTTAGGCATGATCATGATGCGTGGATCTACACACACTGGAATGCTCGTGGAGCCACAGCTGTGACTTAAAATGGCCATAAAGCTTGAAATTGTGACGTCAGTTCATGGTATATCCAGAATATACCATGACTGACTCACACCATATCCTTTTTTTTTTTTGGTGTCACAAGATACATTGCTTAATCATTGGTGGAACTATTTTATGTCACATGAGCCATCCTTGGCCAATCCCTGCATGGGAATTTTTTTAAGAAACCTTTATTCGTCACATGCACACTTCAAGCACAGTGAAATTCATCCTCTGCATTTAACCCATCTGAAGCAGTGAACACACGCACACACCAGAGCACCCGGGGAGCAGTCAGGGGTCAGGTACCTTGCTCAAGGGCACCTCAGCCCAAGGCCGCCCCATGTCAACCTAACTGCATGTCTTTGGATTGTGGGGGAAACCGGAGCACCCGGAGGAAACCCATGCAGACACGGGGAGAACATGCAAATTCCACACAGAAAGGCCCTCGCCGGCTGCTGGGTTCGAACCCGGAACCTTCTTGCTGTAAGGCGACCGTGCTAACCACTACACCACCATGCCGCATTTGATGAGGGATATAATTAAGTTATTCCATGAAATAGTCGTACACGAGCTGATAACCGACGAGGTGCGTAGTGCAGAGTTGGCTATAAACCATGTACGACAAGACTGAGCGGAATAACTGTTTTATTCTGTCCACAATCACTGGATTTTGAGAAACAGAGCATTTTTATTTTTTGCAAATAACATAACTTTATACAAAACATCCAACAAAATAATTTCTGCTTAGAATGTAAACAAACTGGTGAAATGATAGTAGCACTTTGTGAAAATGCTACAATAATAATTCTTAAAAATAAAAAAGATACGTTCTTACCATCAAATACTTTTATTCCATATTTTTTATTGCTTTTTTTTTGCATTTTTTGGGGCTTTGTTTTCAAGTAGAGTTTATTTCGTCCTTGGTTGGTTCAGCAACATGCTCCGCCATTTTGTTTTTCTCTGTTCATGGTATATGAGCTTGTAGTCGAGTAGCCAATCAGAGCATGCAATTGCTCATATCTAGTGACTGTGGATAAAATAATGATAGATATTTGATCACCTATGACCTCTTAAGGAGGGGAAGTAGTAAATAAATTTACATTTGTGAAGGTGATGTAAAATACATTTAAAGGTTAATGTGGGTGATTGGGGGCTGTATGGAGTAGCAGACATAACAGTGGACATAACACATGCGACAGCAGATGCAAAATGGACATGATGCACATTACGGGAGGGAGGGAAGGAAGGAAGTGTAGGAATTGTAAAAAAAAAAATATATATATAATATGAAATACTTAAAATGTACAATGCCATCTTTCTGGTTTCTGTGTGTGGATGTGTGTGTAATTTATTTGTGTCTCTCTTTCAGACTCATTGAGCTCTGACTTCTCTCCTACATGTGAGGAAAAGGCCTCTCTCTACTCAGGTGTACAGAAGTGTCTGGTCATGTCTCCGGGTGATGGAATGGCCTCAGCGCTGTGTGTGGACGGAGACTCAGACAGCCTGACCACATCTCCGTCCTCCAGTAGCCTCGACAAATACAGTGGCCATAAGCAGTTTAAGCCGTTTAACAGTAGCCAGGGGTTAAGCTACCATCCCACAGGGCCCAGTGTGGACGCTTCAGTGATGGACGCAGGCAGCCACTCATCTTTTTCTGAAGCTGAGGGCTGCTGTCAGGAGGAGCCCAGGATAACCCGGTCTGTGACTGATGGAGAAATGAGACGGGCCCTGAGTCCCTCTAAATTACATGGGGTGAGTTAAGAAGCTCTGATCCTCTGGTTAACCACAAATACAATGTTTAAATATTCCTGATTATTGTCCCCAGTCAGAGTGACGACAATGAGAAATACTTCCACAAATGGATCTGGTAAACCCCCACTGGATGAGTGGAATGGAAATAGAGCGTTATCTATCTCCTTCCACTTATTCTTGCTGTAAAAAAAGTAACAGCAGATTCTCAGAATCTTCCTAGCTGATTTACTCTTTCCTATTTTTATCCCCTGCTGGCCGAAAGGCCTGAAGGGGGATTATGTCGTGGCAGTGTCCATCCGTCCGTCGGCCCGTCCGTCTGTCGGAGGGTATTTGCCTTCTGAAACCAACTCCTCTCACAATTTTTGGAGGAATTTCACAAAACTTGACAGAATTCTCTATGTCGATAATATGCATATTGCAATTTCGTTCAATTCAGTCGCATTTTACCAGAGTTATGGCCCTTGATTATCAAACTTGTACTTTGATAATTTCATGAGCATGTATTAAGCACTTATAGCATAGATATAGTTGCCAGTGGGGGATATTATGCTCTCAGAGCACTCTTGTTTATATAGCAGAGGACTTTCAAGTGTTTGTTTTTTTTTATTTTTATTTTTTTATTTTCAGTTTAAGCAGATCTTCCACAAAAACATGCAGACTTGAAAAACCTTTAACAAATATACTTTGTATTCAGTCATGTTCAACAATATTATTTTCTCCACAGAGGGCCTGTAGCTTTGGAGGGTTTGACCTTATGAACCAGTCTGTATACATGAGACACAGCTGTAACACCCCTGTAAGTACTGAACAAAATATTATATTCCAAATGGAACAACAGAAGTATTGCACTTTCTTTGTTACATACAGTACGATAAATGGCAGAGTTCATTGTGTACACATTATCCACACACATCTCATGCGATTGAGGTCGAGGTTTGAGGTCAGTCTGCCATATCTTTTGGGATTCCACTGCAGAGTGATAATGGGACCATCAACAGGAGAGATGCAGCAAGGTCACCGCTTCCATCCCGTATCTCTCTTGGGAAGAAGGTGAAGTCGGTGAAGGAGACCATGAGGAAACGCATATCCAAGAAAAGTAGTTCTGTCCAGTTTGAGCAGGTATTGCAACATAATGTATATATTGTCGTTCTGAACCATGAACATGCTGAGCTCTTGTGGTACTCTAAGGATGTGTTACTTTTTCAGAGGTGTGTGGACACGAGTTGTTACTGACAATGTAAAAGACTTGTATATAATAAAGTTGCATGAGGATATGCAGTACGAAATGTGAATTCATTCACATTTTGAGAAGAAAATAATCTTAAACATACATCTAAATGCACTGACTTGTAGAAATTGGTCACTGTGGTTTTATTTTCTGCAGCATTTAAACCTCCAGTATGTGCTTTGTCATGCAATACTCTATCCATATATACGTGTTGACCGCCCCCTACTGGCAATTCTGTTAAAATACAGTATAAAGTTCTGTCAAGCTCTTCTTTCTCTCTGTCTGTTCCATCCAGTTGAGTCCGAGCAGAGAGACTGAGTCACTCCAGTCCCCTCGCACAGACGCAGACTCGCTGGAAAAACCCAAGCTCAAGTCTGGCGGTTCTGTCGAGAGTCTGAGGAGCTCACTAAGTGGACAGAGCTCAATGAGTAAGTGTGTGTGTGTGCGCATCAGTCTGCTCCTCCCTGACTGATCAAAATCCTCTCTAATTGAATCACATTTCAAAACTCCATTTGATGTGCATTTAAACGGACTTGGGTTTGCAGGTGGTCAGACAGTAAGCACCACAGACTCCTCAGCAAGTAACCGAGAGAGTGTGAAGTCAGAGGATGGTGATGACGAGGAGTTGCCTTACAGAGGACCATTTTGTGGCCGAGCCCTTGTACACACTGACTTTATCCCCAGTCCCTATGATACAGATTCCCTCAAACTCAAGGTGAGAGAAATAAGTGTCACTAAATTATTTATTTAACCCTTTGATGCAAAACATATGCACACCCCTTCTAATGCACAACATGGGTAAAAAATGACCCGCATTCATTTTCCAGGTTATTTCATGCTGACTGAGTTTTTCTTTGCTCTATCTTTTGAAATCAATTTATTTTATGATTGAATATTCCAAGTATTCTTTAAATAGCTTGTTTTTAATTACCACAAATCATTAATTTAATTTTTTCTTTCCTACTTTATGAACAAAAATGCTTTTTATATTACTACACATGGGTCATCCAAGTGTGATTTAAAATTAAATGTCTTAATACTATAATAATTTTTTTCAAGTAATTACTTTAACAGTGAATGGGGCCAGTTATTTATTTATTAACTATGTAGTTAGCTAAGCCAACTACAATAAAATTAGCTAACTAAAGTAGAATATGTCAACAGCTCGGTAGCTAATAGTAATTACTTGTAACTTTCTGACAAGTAATCTACTCACTCTCAAGGTAACCTAAACACAGGGATGAGAATTTTCCGCCGATCGGCGGATTTCCAACTTTTTCAGACCAAAATGATCGTTTTTGAGATCGATGTAAATCCGTTGAGAAATTTTCAGGGGAGGGGTATGATTAACGATCTGTGGTCACCTTATAACGCAGACATCCCAAGTCTCCCGGAACTTCCGGGAGTCTCCTGCATATTGATAAAAGCGAGCAAGAGCGTGCGCGCGCAACATTAAGGTCTGCATCACGCATCTTTGAATGTGCGCGCGCGAGGGAGACTGTGTGCAGTGTTGCCAGATACTGACGACGTTTTCCAGCCCAAAATATGTTCAAAACCCGCCAAAATGCACTTAAAACTGCCCAATGTGGCAGCAGTGCCTGTGTGCCTGTTCATGTAGCGCATGCCAAAGAGCATCCTGATTGAGTTACTCAGCAAAATAAGCCAATCAGCTTTCAGTGTGGGCGGGCTTTTATCCCTTTTCTCGAGGACCGGAGTTTTCAGTTGAGTCAGTGCAGGCTACAGGATCGGCATGGCAGAGAGAGAGAGCGCGCCCCAAAAAAACAAAGTACAAAACCCACTTCAGCTCAGATTACACAAAATAATCTCCCTGTCTAATAAGGGTCAACAATAATGACAGTTTCGCGCAATGTACTGTTTGCAACAGTGATTTCAGCATTGCCCATGGTGGCTTAAATGATTGTAAAGGACATGTTGAGGTGAGGAGTGTCAGTTCATGTGCATTATATTTAGGTCTACAACAGGCTGGCACGAAAAGACCAAACTTATTGAAGATTTCCGTAAAGTAACAGTGTATGAATATACATCATATATATCACATATATATCAAATACACGTCATATATAAGTGTGTATCTTTTATAAATGGGGTTAGCTTATCTAATGTAGCATGTTGGGGAGAATCATAGTATCATATCTATATTTCAGATAAAATTTTAGGTATGATACCATGTATAACTCTCCTCCTTATTGCTCATTTCATGGGGGGGGATTGCTGGCATGTGCCGCGGGGAGCGTCTGCCCAAATTTTTTTAGGCCGAGATGAACTTATAGTTTTTGATTTAAAAAAATTTTTCCAATATGTAATGCCAATTGTACATGCCTGTTCTTTAATTCAAAATCACCATCTTGATCTTCAGATTGACCATATGGTATCTGTATTACATTACACAACATCCTGTCCAGATAAAACCTAGTTAGTACACACAACAGTTGAAAGGGAAGTGATAAGTGATGTTGAATGTTGCCTGCTTAATATGCAAGACCTCCTGCTACCATGATAACATCAGAAGAAAGCTTAAGAGAATTATATGATAGAACTTTTTTCTGGTTTGCACTTCATTTTAAAGGATTAGAGCAGGGCTTTTCAAAGTGTGGGGCGCACCAGAGTTCTTCAGGGGCGGCGCAACGTGAGGAAAAATAAACCAGAATAAGTTACTATTGCGGACATTTAGCAAACTTCAGCTAGCCTTTGCCAGAGACAAAATGGATAGGTTTTTAGTACCTAAAGCTACAGTGAGTGAGGAGACAGAGTCTGGGCCAAGCAAAAAAAGAAGGAAGTATGGCCACGATTATTTAAAGCTTGGATTTTCATGGACTGGATCTGAAGATGCTCCACTGCCACAGTGTGTTGTCTGCCAAGAGGTGCTAGCTAATGATGCTATGAGACCATGTCGACTCCGGCGTCATATTGAGACCAAACACCCAAGTTTGGTGACCAAGCCCCGGGAGTTTTTTGACAGGAGGCTAAATGAACTGCGGTCACAGCAGAAAGTAATTCATACTTTTAGCACTGTAAATGACAAGGCAACTGAAGCATCATATCATGTGGCGTTACGCATAGCTAAAGCAGGTAAGCCCCACAACATCGGTGAAACATTAATCTTACCTGATGCTAAAGACGTGTTCAGTGATGATGGGAGATGCTGCTGCTGCCAAGCTGAAGGCCATACCGATGTCTGATAACACCATCCAGCGCCGCATCTCAGACATGGCATCAGATGTTAAAGAACAGGTGCTGGATGCTATTCGTGAGAGCCCTCTCTTCTCCATTCAGCTGGATGAGTCTACCGACGTCGCTAACTGTGCTCAGTTAATGGTATATGTGCGCTATATTAAAGAGCTCAGTGTCGAGGAGGAGTTTTTGTTTTGTTATCCTCTGCCAACTCGCACTACAGCAGGAGAAATTTTCAAGGCTTTGAATGATTTCATGCAGGAGAATCGTATTGATTGGAGCCGATGTTGTGGAATATGTACTGATGGCGCAAGGGCAATGACAGGCTGCCACAGTGGTTTGGTGAAGCAGGTGCAAGCGGTTGCCCTGGCTGCTGTTTGGAAGCACTGTATCATCCATCGCCAGGCTTTGGCGACCAAGAAGATGCCAAAAGAGTTGCGCGCGGTGCTAGACGAGGCAGTAAAAATTGTTAATCTAATTAAATCACGTGCCATGAATGCTCGTCTCTTCTCCGTCCTCTGCAATGAGATGGATGCTCACTTCCAACAGCTGCTGCTGCGCTCCGAGGCCCGATGGCTGTCCCGGGGCAAGGTCCTCACCCACTTGTGTGATTTGCACAAGGAAGTGCTCCTATTCCTTGCCGAAATCAGTTCTCCACTGGTGAAGCATATGGGGGACATGAACTGGGTTGCAATGTTGGCATATCTTTCTGATATCTTTGACCGAATAAACGCACTGAACACCTCTCTGCAGGGCAAAGAGAGCCATGTCTTTTTGGCACACGATCGAGTCTCTGCATTTAGGAAAAAGTTGGACTTGTGGTGTGCTCATGTTAAACGGGGCTCGGTGGAAATGTTCCCGACGTTGGAAGATGTTGTGGAGAAGGCAGGGCTGCAACTGGACACTGTACAACAGGTAATCATTGCTCATTTGGAGGGGCTGCGCGAGCAGTTTGCAGAGTATTTTGGAGAGGAGACCTCAGCAAATCAGTGGGTGAGAAATCCATTCTCATTCCCAGCGACATCCAGTGATGCACTAACAGTGCAAGAGGAAGAGGCCCTTGTCGAACTGAACTCTAATATGGACTTGAAAAAAAAGATGAGTGAAGTGTCACTTGCGCACTTCTGGCTGTCTGTGGAGACAGAGTTCCCCCACCTCTCCAAAAAAGCGCTTCAGGTACTCATCCCGTTCACATCTACATACCTGTGTGAATGCGGTTTTTCCGCATTAACATTGATCAAAAACAAGTACCAGTCTAGCCTGCAGGTAGAGGATGATATACGTTTATTCCTGTCAACAGTGCGTCCCCGCATCAGGCGCCTGTGCATATCAAAGAAGCAAACTCATTGCTCCCACTAAAGGCCAATTTATGCTGACAACGCAGTCCTCGCAGATGGCGTCGCAGATGGCGTCTGCGTAGCCCCCCCACCTTCGCAGACACTCTGCGTGCACCTCCCAAAAATTGTGACCACCGCAGAAGCCTCGCAGACAGCGTCGCAGACAAGAGGGCTCTGATTGGTCCACTCTACATCCGCTGTACATGCACTTCCGCTTCCCTACTTTCCCGGTTTGTTTTGTTTTCACGACCGCCATTTTTAAAAACACGAGCGAAGATGAAGCAGCACGAAGAGCGGTTGATCGAGGGAGTGAGGAAGTACGTACATCTATACGACTCCAGTTCTAGTCATTATAAGTAACCGGAGGATAAACACTTCACTAACCACACCCACCAACTACTACTAGCGATTTCGCGACTTCGCGCCCCCTTGCGTTGTGGCGGTGAATAACATCGCGCACGCCTATTACTCCCCGCTCAACGATAAATTACAACTGTCTGCGAAAAGCTATCTGCGAAAGCCTTGTCGCAAGAGCATGCAGAGGGCCTAAGATGAGGCAAGAAAAGGGGTTGTGGTGATGTGAGGTGTTAAAAAAGAAAATTTATTAAATGTGGGGTTTTTTTAAAGCACATGTTTAAAATGTATAAAAAAGAATGTTTTTAGAACGTTTAAAATGTGTAAAACAATATGTTTTAAAAAAGCATAGATGTTTAAAATGTGTAAAAAAGATGTTCTAAAAAAGCACAGATGTTTTAAATGTGTAAAAAAGGATGTTTTCAAAAAGCACAGATGTTTAAAATGTGTAAAAGGAAAAAAATAAAAATGTGTACAACAACCATTTTTTTAAATACGAATGGAACATTAAGTATAGCAACAACAAAAATTGTAAGGGGGGGGCGCTGTTGTTTATTTGCTCTCTGAGGGGGGGGCTGACTCTCCCACACTTTGAAAACCCCTGGATTAGAGTATTCAAAGACATGAATAGCAAAAATGCAGAAATATAATACTGTAGAGCTCGTTTATATTAAAAGGTGCATTGATTTCAAAAAATCATCAAATGTGAATTGATTAAAAACAAGTCTCTTGTACCATATTAATCATTTTCACCTGGTAGTCCACCAAGAAGGGGAATTTGTTTCCAAATAAATTGCAACTTTTTGCTGATAAAATTAATGGTTTTGGGGTTAAAAAAAAATAATAGCCAAAAATCATTAGCCCCTGGAACCTCTGGGCCCTGCGCCCCGCCCCCCTGAGCCATGGGCCCCGCCTCGTTTTTTCAGACTTTTTAAATATTTTTCATTCTCATCCCTGTAAATATAATCAATTTTTTTCTAAGGTAATGTTAGAACAATTGAAAAACAGTACTTACATGTATTAGATGGGCAAAGGGCGCTGTGCTGAGCTGTGAAATGTCTGACACAACCACAATTCACAGTTCCCACCAAATGCTGTAGTAAATGCATGCGGGTCATTTCTGACCCATGTGTGTAAACTTGATGTAGAATTACAAAAGCTGTGCTTGTTCATAATTTAAGAAAGGAAAAATAAAAATGATGTGTGCTAAACAAAAACAAGATATTTACTGCATATTTGGAAAAGTAAATGACAAAATGAATTTATTTCAAAAGTATATCATAGAAACACTCAGCCATACATGAAATAACCTTGAAAATGGATGCAGGTCGTTTTTGACCCATGTTGTGCATTAGAAGGGTAGTGATACAAAAAAGGTTTTTATTCAGAAAGTAAGAAAGGAAAAAATAAAATAAGGATGTATGATGATCAAAAAGAAGTTAATTGAGGAATACCTTGAATACTGAATGATGGAATTAATTTATTGCAAAGATATAGAAGATAAAAACTCAGCCGGGTCACTTTTGACCCATGTTTTGCATCAAAGGGTTAAAATAAATAAACACTGTAAAACTCAGTGTAACGAATCACAATAGAAAGATGCGCTTCAGAGCAGTATTTGGAAAATACTTTGAGGATAGAATGAACACCAAGGACTGACTGAAAAGAAAATGGTCGGGCATACAGTACTAATGCATTCTAGCCGAGATATGTCTGTCTTCAGTTCTTTTTAAACTATGGATAGATTACATGACCTTAATAATGATCTCTCCATGTGATTTAAAGCAGACATCACAACAAACGTTTAAAGACAATCATATGAAATATGGGGAGATAATCGCCACAAAAAGATAATTATCAAAGACAGTATTGCAAGACATACACACACACACACAGCACACATTCAGTCACAATATGGGGACAATATGTAAAATACCAGACAAAATAAAAGCTATAAAATCTTGATAGAAGCTGGATTCATCATATAAATCCAATTTGTAGTGCTGTGATCTGGATTGCTAACCACAATTTGTACAACAATCCACAAAAGAATACCAGATGATAACATGACCATGTTCACATGACCTACAGGTGCTGGCCAGTTGTAGACAGTTTGTGAGGCAAACTATAGTCATCAAAGTTATACCCAACATAAGCTGTGCTGAAGGAAACAGATTTATTGTATCGAGCCCCTTCATGCTACCGTTTTCCCAGGTGTCAGTGAGGAGATGGATTTCTTTCCTGTTTTATAATACAGGGTGTTTTCAAAATAATTAGATCTTATTTGAGATGTAAATATCCCAGAAACTACATGGTCTAGGCAAATGAAACTGAACAGGCTTAATGCTGAGCAATATAAGATTTATTCCTCAAAATTTGAATGAGAAATTTAAAGGTATGTGAATTGCATGAATGATTTCACAAACTTTCAATATTCGTGAACCCGCTCGACCATCTCTTCCGATGCTGGTGGTCGTCCAGATCCTTTTGCCTTGCACAGACACCCTTCTTCTTTGAACTTTTTGTGCTATGTCCAAATCTGCATTGCAGTTGGTGCATTTTTAGAGAATTCTCTCATAAATGCACACTGCACAGTCTTGTTTGATTGTGTTCGAGCATACTCTCATCTCATCATCTCATTATCTCTAGCCGCTTTATCCTGTTCTACAGGGTCGCAGGCAAGCTGGAGCCTATCCCAGCTGACTACGGGCGAAAGGCGGGGTACACCCTGGACAAGTCGCCAGATCATCACAGGGCTGACACATAGACACAGACAACCATTCACACCTACGGTCAATTTAGAGTCACCAGTTAGCCTAACCTGCATGTCTTTGGACTGTGGGGGAAACCGGAGCACCCGGAGGAAACCCACGCGGACACGGGGAGAACATGCAAACTCCGCACAGAAAGGCCCTCGCCGGCCACGGGGCTCGAACCCGGACCTTCTTGCTGTGAGGCGATAGCGCTAACCACTACACCACCCTGCCGCCCCGAGCATACTCTAACACACAAAACGCCTTTTCTTTTCTAGTGAATGGCATTTCTATACCTAACAAGATAAAAACATTAAACATAACATTTTGACCTGTTTACACGCATGGTGTTAAAATTTGAGGTCAATTGAACGAGAATTGGCAAAGTTATTAGATTGTGAAACAATATCAAATATTTTGAAACACCCTGTATATTACATTACAGGCAGATATTCTTATCCAGAGCAACATACCCAGAGCAACCTGGGGAGGAGTTGCAGGTTAGGTGCCATACTCGGGGGCATTTCAGCCATTCCTGCTGGTCCGGGGAATTGAACCAGTGACCTTTCAATCCTGAAGCTGCTTCTCTAGCCATTAGGCCATGGCTTCACCATATGAAAATACAAGCCTCATTAACATCTATCAAACATCTAGTTTCTGTTATATCTGGTATTGTTTTTGTTCATCTTTTGTTATACTGTATATTCAGTCTTTCATATCAACTCTCTTGTATTTACACTTACAGGCATAACCACATGTTCTTAGCTGTCTTTTCCTCACAAATTTACCTTTGATTGCTTAAGTGACATGACTAGATCAGGTGACCTGCCAGTAGTTTAAAGAGGCCTGAATTCAGACACGACACGTCTCTCACCTTGAACTCTCAGCTGAACTGCTGTTATTAAATGTTTTGGATGTCAGTGCTCTAAAGTATCAGTTTTTCATCAAGACTGTATATTTATATCTGTATAAAGTAGGTTATATATAATTTTTTTCTTTCACTTGGAATTTGCTGTATATAGATGATATCCCTAAATAATTTGTAATAAATCTAACATGTACTTGATAATGCAGTAAGATGTCATGTTGCATAATGGTATATGTGCTTTAAACCCACACTATATGATTCTGATTTGTTCCAGAGAGGGGATATTATAGACATAATCAGTAAGCCTCCAATGGGTACATGGATGGGCCTTCTGAATAACAAGGTGGGCACCTTTAAGTTCATCTATGTAGATGTGCTGAGTGAGGAAGGTGAAAAGCCCAAGTGCAGCATCAGGAAGAGAAGGAAGAGTCAGCCTCCCAAACCCACCTCTGTGGAAGAGCTTCTAGAGCGCATCAACCTCAAAGTAATGACCATTACATACACTCATCAAAAAGTGTTCCAGTTAAAAAAACAAAACTATACAAGTCCACAGTAATGTCAAGTTCCTGTTAAAGTTCTTTTTTTTTTTTTTTTAAATCTTCCTGTGTTGTCTGCTTCTATAGGAGCACATGCCCACGTTCCTGTTTAATGGATATGAGGATCTGGAAACGTTTAAATTGCTGGAGGAGGAGGACCTGGACGAGCTGAACATCAGAGACCCACAGCACAGAGCAGTGTTGCTGACTGCAGTGGAGCTGTTGCAGGAGTACGACAGTGAGTGGACCAGCAACTAGAGATGCGCACGCACACATGCACAGTGTACACATGTTGAGAGATGGAAATAGTACAGGAAAACTTTCCCATATTTTCAAAATGTTCATTTTCCTCTGTTGTTTGGATGTGATCCTAGTCAACAGTGACCCTGAGAATGGTGGCTCCTCAGTAGACCCAGAGGAGAAGCTTCAGCCAGAGATATCTGCTCCCTCAAGAGATTCTCCACGTGACTCTGGTTGTTATGAGAGCAATGAGAATTTGGAGAATGGTAATAACAGCCTTCTTCACCTGTGACTCTCTCCAGCCATACTACTCATTTTCTCTGTGGGCTGCCAGTGTCTGCATGCTCCAGAGTCAAGCAAAACAAACTGATGTGTTTGAACAGTGTTAACAGCAATAAGCACACTCTGGCCTTTCAACTCGCCACCATCTCTGCACTTTTTCTTGCTCACTTTGTTTTCCTCTGCTCCGAGGGTCAACCTCTGTCTTTCTCTCGGCCCTCTGCTCGTCCTTGTCTTCTTCATAATGTTTATCCGCAGACATGTCAATCATATTCTCCATCAAAAACTCAAAGGACCAGTACATTTCGTCTCATGTACCAGTACATCTTGTTCATTGTGTGCAAGGAAGTGGTGGCATTGCATCTGTCTCGCTGTTCCGTCTGTTCTGTTATGACCATGAAAAACGATGGTTTTGTGTTTGGTTAAAATTGTATTGAACCAGAGGAATGACAAAATTGTAGTTCACTGCTTAGCTGGCAATATTCTTTGTTAGAACTTGGAATTAAACTTTTAGTCTTTTGCTTTCATTTACTTCAATAAAACAAAATTGACGTGCTCTTGTAAATGTCAATCATCCCTTTGGACCATATTTTCCATGCTTGTACTTTTGAAATTGTTGTGTTTGTGTATATTTTTCTATTAAACATATAATAATATAATTTGCACAGTATTATGGATGCCTAAAACCTCTATTATATGTAAAGGAAAATAAGCATAAAACTGATACATTTACAGAAATGACTTAGGCCAGGCAAATGTGCATTAATCATAACAATTGTTTATAAAATATATGAATATGAATGACAGAGAGAGAGGATGGATGTTACAAGGTGTCACGAAGATGGGAAGTTTATCTTCGAGTGGTGAATATATTCCTGAGTGAGCGAAACCAATGAGTGAAAACAGTTTCAACACAAGAAGATAAACTTCACATCTTCACACCACCATGTAATGTTCTTTATATTATATGGGCACATCCACCAAACCCCCCCCCCCCCCAAAGTTAATCAAAAGAATTGTAATTTTGCACCAGTTTGGCATTTTGACAACACGCGTCTAGTCAGCGGCAAAACACTGGGAGTGACGTCAAAAAAGTGAAATATCAGGAAATATGTCACTCAGATCTGTGATGTATTTCATATGAAAAATGTATGGTGATTTTTTTTTTTTATAATATAGACACATTCACAAACAAAATGTACCCAAATTTCTCAAAACAATTCATTGATTTCCTCACAAGAGACACATGGAGATTTATGTCACGGTTTTGGTTCTCTATGTCCCGGATGTAGCACATATATGAAAAATACAAGTGGTGTATTTCCCAGTAAAACACTAACGTCCATAAAATTTACATATAATATACATCTCTGAAGGCAGCACGGTGGTGTAGTGGTTAGCACTGTTGCCTCACAGCAAGAAGGTCCTGAGTTCAAGCCCAGCAGCCGACGAGGGCCTTTCTGTGTGGAGTTTGCATGCTCTCCCTGTGTCCGCGTGGGTTTCCTCCGGGTGCTCCGGTTTCCCCCACAGTCCAAAGACATGCAGGTTAGGTTAACTGGTAACTCTAAATTGACCATAGGTGTGAATGTGAGTGTGAATGGTTGTCTGTGTGTCAGCCCTGCGATGACCTGGTGACTTGTCCAGGGTGTACCCCGCCTCTCGCCCATAGTTAGCTGGGATAGGCTCCAGCTTGCCTGCGACCGTGTAGGACAGGATAAGCGGCTACAGATAATGGATGGATGGATACATCTCTGAACAGAAGAAAGTATCTTAACTGGGGAAAAATATGAATACATATGCTTTCTTAGTTTGTCCTTGACCGGTTATAATAGAGGCTAAAGAATAAACAGTTGTAACATACTTGTCTGAACGGTCCTGCTTTTATTTCTGCCTGTTTCCATTTGCTTTTCATTTCTGTGCCATCTGCTGTGTATGTGAAGGCATGCTATCCCTCATGTCAAGTGTCTGTGTTTGCAAGGAGAACTTAGTATCATCTGTTACATCTAGTAAACTCTTCTTCATACTGATTTAAATATTGTTCATGCTGGTTTGTAAGTCACATGTTGCACGGCTCTTTTTTTTAGGGAAACGCAAAAAGGCATCTCATTTAAGCAGGTCTTCATCAGGCTTCGATTCCAGTCACCTCCCATCTCCTGAGTATCCCACTCCACCCCTCAGCCAGTCCAGCAGCAGGCAGGATCCACAGTCTCTCCTGCCACCTTTCCATAGAACTTCCATCAAAGCTGTTCACTTGGAGACAAGCCACTCTTTGCTCAGCATGAAGCCTCTCAGTCAGAGCTATGATGAGCTGCTTTGCATCCCTGTACCCCAAGCCTTGTGGAAACGTTCTCTTTCATTGGATTATCAGATCCTCCACAGGAAGGAGCACCACAACCCAGAAGAGTTGATGTCCATTCAGTCAGTAGAACCTGCTGCTTTGCTGCAGCAGCGTAGCTCTACTGAGCAGAATGAAGCTCTCAAATCTCAGGCATGTGCCAACCAAGAGGATGAATCTGAAGAGCTAGGCACAGGAGATGAGCTGACATTTCCTTCTATTGACTCTTCCACAGATGTGGAGAGTGAGGAGGTACCTGTAGATAGTACTGAAACATTTCCACCAGATCCTCCTTTACACCAACACAGTCTAAAACCACCAGTTCCTCCTAAACCCTTTCCACTGCCATTTGTACTTGATAAAGAGTTCCAATGCATCTTGGTGTCATACAGATCAGACACAGCCTCTGGTGTACCCAAGTCCAACAAACCTTTTATCAGCAGGCTTGGAAAGAAAATGCAGCATGCTCGGTCACCTAATCTGGAGTTACTTGTGGAAGAGAAGCTGAGCTTGGATGGTATAGACCTCACAGAGGAGCCTTATTCTGACAAGGTATTTCGTAAAATTCAGGAACTGATCATGTTTTTTGGTCTACAACCCCGATTCCAAAAAAGTTGGGACAAAGTACAAATTGTAAATAAAAACGGAATGCAATGATGTGGAAGTTTCAAAATTCCAGATTTTATTCAGAATAGAACATAGATGACATATCAAATGTTTAAACTGAGAAAATGTATCATTTAAAGAGAAAAATTAGGTGATTTTAAATTTCATGACGACAACACATCTCAAAAAAGTTGGGACAAGGCCATGTTTACCACTGTGAGACATCCCCTTTTCTCTTTACAACAGTCTGTAAACGTCTGGGGACTGAGGAGACAAGTTGCTCAAGTTTAGGGATAGGAATGTTAACCCATTCTTATCTAATGCAGGATTCTAGTTGCTCAACTGTCTTAGGTCCTTTTTGTCGTATCTTCCATTTTATGATGCGCCAAATGTTTTCTATGGGTGAAAGATCTGGACTGCAGGCTGGCCAGTTCAGTACCCGGACCCTTCTTCTATGCAGCCATGATGCTGTAATTGATGCAGTAAGTGGTTTGGTATTGTCATGTTGGAAAATGGGGCGGCACAGTGGTGTAGTGGTTAGCGCTGTCGCCTCACAGCAAGAAGGTTCGGGTTCGAGCCCCGTGGCCGGCGAGGGCCTTTCTGTGTGGAGTTTGCATGTTCTCCCCGTGTCCGCGTGGGTTTCCTCCGGGTGCTCCGTTTTCCCCCACAGTCCAAAGACATGCAGGTTAGGTTAACTGGTGACTCTAAATTGACCATAGGTGTGAATGTGAGTGTGAATGGTTGTCTGTGTCTATGTGTCAGCCCTGTGATGACCTGGCGACTTGTCCAGGGTGTACCCTGCCTTTCGCCCGTAGTCAGCTGGGATAGGCTCCAGCTTGCCTGCGACCCTGTAGAACAGGATAGAGCGGCTAGAGATAATGAGATGAGATGTTGGAAAATGCAAGGTCTTCCCTGAAAGAGACGTCGTCTGGATGGGAGCATATGTTCCTCTAGAACCTGGATATACAGTACCTTTTCAGCATTGATGGTGTCTTTCCAGATGTGTAAGCTGCCCATGCCACACATAATGCAACCCCATACCATCAGAGATGCAGGCTTCTGAACTGAGCGCTGATTGATAACAACTTGGGTCGTCCTTCTCCTCTTTAGTCCGAATGACATGGCGTCCCTGATTTCCATAAAGAACTTCAAATTTTGATTTGTCTGACCACAGAACTGTTTTTCACTTTGCCACAGTCCATTTTAAATGAGCCTTGGCCCAGAGAAGACATCTGCGCTTCTGGATCATGTTTAGATACGGCTTCTTCTTTGAACTACAGAGTTTTAGCTGGCAACGGCGGATGGCACGGTGAATTGTGTTCACAGATAATGTTCTCTGGAAATATTCCTGAGCCCATTTTGTGATTTCCAATACAGAAGCATGCCTGTATTACCCTTTTTCCACCAAATCAGTTCCAGGGCTGGTTCGGGGCCAGTGCTGGTTCACAACTCGTTCAATTTGCGAGCCAGCTGAGAACCAGTTTGCTTTTCCATAGCTCGGGGTGCTAAGGCAAGCCACGTCATTACGTCGCTGTATACGTCAGTTATGTCGCTGCGTTTGCATAAACCTTGGCGCGAACATCGTAGCAACAACAACACGGAGAAGAAGCAGCAGCAACAACAACAATAATAGATGACTTCGCGTTTGTACAGCTGCTGCTTCTCGTCGCTTAAAAATGGCGACCTTTTGCGGTCTTGCTATTGTTGTCGGTCTTAACAACTCCGCCCCCCCGCTGACGTAAGCAGTTCTTTCCTCTGGCCCAGCAAAGAGTTGGTGCTAGCCTGGAACCGGTTTTTCTGGCCCCAGAGCCAGTTCTTTGTCAGTAGAAACAGAAAACTTGGTTCCAAACTAAGCACTGGCCCTGAACCAGCCCTGGAACTGCTTTGGTGGAAAAGGGGCATATGTGATGCAGTGCCGTCTAAGGGCCCGAAGATCACGGGCACCCAGTATGGTTTTCCGGCCTTGACCCTTACGCCCAGAGATTCTTCCAGATTCTCTGAATCTTTTGATGATATTATGCACTGTAGATGATGATATGTTCAAACTCTTTGCAATTTTATACTGTCAAACTCCTTTCTGATATTGCTCCACTATTTGTCGGCGCAGAATTAGGGGGATTGGTGATCCTCTTCCCATCTTTACTTCTGAGAGCCGCTGCCACTCCAAGATGCTCTTTTTATACCCAGTCATGTTAATGACCTATTGCCAGTTGACCTAATGAGTTGCAATTTGGTCCTCCAGCTGTTCCTTTTTTGTACCTTTAACTTTTCCAGCCTCTTATTGCCCTGTCCCAACTTTTTTGAGATGTGTTGCTTTCATGAAATTTCAAATGAGCCAATATTTGGCATGAAATTTCAAAATGTCTCACTTTCGACATTTGATATGTTGTCTATGTTCTATTGTGAATACAAAATCAGTTTTTGAGATTTGTAAATTATTGCATTCTGTTTTTATTTACTATTTGTACTTTGTCCCAACTTTTTTGGAATCGGGGTTGTATTATACTTACAGTACCAGTCAAAAGTTTGGGCGCACCTACTCGTTTGTAGGTTTTTCCGTATTTTGACTGTTTTCTACATTGTGGAGCAATATTGAAGAAATCAAAACTGTGAAATAACATGGAATTTGATAATTAAGATAGACGCTTTGCATTATCTTAACCAGCTTCATGAGGTAGTCACCTGGAATGCTTTTCAATTAACAAATGTGCCTCAGCAAAAGTTAATTAGTGCAATTTTTTTGCCTTCTTAATGTGTTTGAGCTCAAACAATAAATACTAAATAATAAAAATACAGTAAATAGCCCTATTCCACAACTGTAATAATCTATATCATGTCAAGAACTGGGGCGGCACAGTGGTGTAGTGGTTAGCGCTGTCGCCTCACAGCAAGAAGGTCATAGGTTTGAGCCCCGGGGCCGGCGAGGGCCTTTCTGTGTGGAGTTTGCATGTTCTCCTTGTGTCCGCGTGGGTTTCCTCCGGGTACTCCGGTTTCCTCCACAGTCCAAAGACATGCAGGTTAGGTTAACTGGTGACTCTAAATTGACCGTAGGTGTGAATGTGAGTGTGAATGGTTGTCTGTGTCTATGTGTCAGCCCTGTGATGACCTGGCGACTTGTCCAGGGTGTACCCCACCTTTCGCCCGTAGTCAGCTGGGATAGGCTCCAGCTTGCCTGCGACCCTGTAGAAGGATAAAGTGGCTTGAGATAATGAGATGAGATGAGATGTCAAGAACTGCTGAACTAAGTAAAGAGAAACGACATCCATCATTAATTTATAATTACAATGCAGGTATTTTTTTTAATTATTATATGGTTTGTCTATCTGGGGGAATCCTACCTCAGGTGAGTGTACAGAGTTCTGTTATATAGTTAGTACCACTAATCATACAAATAATCCATGAAACCCCTCTTTTCTAAGAGTATAGCTGCCTTCAGTTTTTCTCTCCAGCAGTGCGACATATTGCATGTGCCGTTCCGGTCAGTTTCTCACGGAGTGTAAATTAGGCTAAAAGCTCATCAGTCATGTCTGATACGATTGTTTAAGTGTTCCTAGCTTATATTTCTACTTTTGAGTATTGACTGTATTTCCTCTATAAGTGTATAATAGTTGATTGTAGAAAGTCTGGTTTGATCCTGTAATATCTCTAATTCAGGATTAATTTAAATCGAGTTAGCACTGGAGATATGGCTTGGATTGAGATGAAGTGTCAAATGATCATTTTCATGATGAGAACTGGAAGAAAGCTGGCTGATAGGAACGTTATCAAGCGTCTCCACAGGGCGCCTGTCTGGCAAGCCGCAAGTGTGAATTCTTTCGTCTCTGGCCTGGCATTATTCTATATCCATGATGATCTCATGGAGCTGGAGATTAAATCTCAGTACCTGCTCAGTAAGGGATTTCACTCACAATGCCTCTCAAAGCCTCTTCATGATTTTGTTTAGGATATACTATATTTATTTGACCAATGTCAGTGTGAATGAGCCCCCCCCGAGGTACTAGATAGATATGGAAGACATGAAGTGTCATTTATTTTTATCCCCCACTGGCCGAAAGGCCCGAAGGGGGATTCTGTTGTGGTGATTTCTGTCTGTCCGTCCCTCCCTCCCTCCTGGGAAGGGTGTTCTCCTTCTGAAATCAGCTCCTCTCATAATTTTTGGAGGAATTTCATGAAACATGGCACGATTCTTTTTATATGTTGGTATTACGCATATTGTAATTTTCGTTAAATTCGGTCACATTTTACCAGAGATACAGCCCTTGATTAACAAAATTATATTGACAATTTCATGAGTGTGTTTTCCTTCTGACACCAACTCCTCTCACAATTTATGGACGAATTTCTCGAAGCTTGGCAAAAGGCCTTGTTATATGACGGTAATACGCATATTGTAATTTAATTTCGTTTGTGAAAATTTTACCAGACTTTTGACCCTTAATTAAATAGCTTGTACTTTGACAATTTCATGAGGGTGTATGTTCTTCTGAAATCAACTCCTCTCACAATTTTTGGAGGAATTTCATGCAATTTGGCAAAAGTTTTTATCCCCTGCTGGCCGAAAGGCCTGAAGGGGGATTATGTCATGGTGATGTCTGTCTGTCCGTTTCAGGAAGGGTACTTACCTTCTGAAATCAACTCCTCTCACAGTTTTTGGAGGAATTTCACAAAACTTGGCAGGATTCTTTGTTATATGTCGCTAATACGCATATTGCAATTTTGTTCAATTCAGTCGCATTTTACCAGAGTTATGGCATAGTTGCCAGCGGGGCATATTGTGGTTTCAGAGCACTCTTGCTATTAATTATAAAAAGAAAAACCATTGAATTAGGTGTTTCCAAATTTTTGACTGATACTGTACATCAAGGTTTAGTAAAGATGTTGTGGGGAATTAGGGTTTATTTTATTTTTTATTGTGGTAATAGAACAAGCATCTTTGATCTTCTTAATTCAGATGTTATAATGAGCAGCCTCTTAATTGGTTAACCAAGTTTTGACAGCCAATTGTAAATGTAATCAGTTTCTCCTTACCAGCATTAAATGTAACAGAAGATAATTGACATGTTTGTCTTTCACTGTGCACAATCATGCTATGTTTCCAGTGGCCACTTTTATAACTGACCTTTTCTGACAGAAAGGTTGCTGCTGTGTGGACGTTTTGTTATCCAATTTAATACGCATACTCACATCTTTGCTGTGTATATGCAAGGAATAAAACATGACAAGATATAACATATTGCTATAGAAAGTTAGGTCCTGTTATCACTTAACAGCATACCGACATGGACAAATTTGTTGGTACCATTACAGCTTGTTGAAACAATCTTTTATTCCTCCTGAAAAGTAATGAAATTAAAAGCAAATTTCTCACGTATACTTGTATGCCTTTGGAATGTCATAGAGTAAAGCAAAAAAAAGTGTGAAAAGAAAAGATTTATTGTTTATTTTACAAAGATACTGTATTCTAAAATAGTCTGGACAGATTTTGTTGGTACCCCCGAGAAAAGATGATAAATAATTGGATTATAGTAATATTTCGAACTAATTGTTTAACCTTATTGAAGACACCTATGATACTAATTCATGTAATCAGTCATTCAGTCTATTGAAATGGAGAAAAGTTGTCACTGTCCTGTTTGGTATCGTCGTGTGCACCACATTGAACATGGACCAGAGAAAGCAAAGGAGAGATCTCATTAGGGATGAGTTTATTAATTCAGATGTGTACTGCATTGTGTGTGGAAATGCTCTTACGTTCACTGTTAATCATAGTCTTGAGTCCTATTGTTTGATTTATTTTATTTTAAATATGATTCAACTTCAAGTACTTAAGTGATCTCTGATAATGGTCAGTCAAGATTTTTTTTTTTCAACACCAAAGTTTTTCTTCCTTGAAGTTGACCGTTCACCACTATCCTTTCAGGTTTTCATATTGTGTTGGACAGTTCTTAATCCAATTCCAGTAATTTCAGTAATCTCCCTAGTTGTTTTCTTTGCTTGATGCAGGCCAATAATTTAACCCTTCTAAAACACAGTAACATCTTTTCCATGAACATGGGATATGTCTTTGGCATGGTTGTTTAAGAAATGAGAAGCTACTCACTGCATCAGTTAGAGATAAAAGAATTGTTGCCAGCTGAAACATACAGCAGTGCTTGAAAGTTTGTGAACCCTTTAGAATTTTCTATATTTCTGCATAAATATGACCTAAAACAAAATCAGATTTTCACACAAGTCCTAAAAGTAGATAAAGAGAACCCAGTTAAACAAATGAGACAAAAATATTATACTTGGTCATTTATTTAGTGCCCCTCCTAGAACTGCCACCTTATTGTGGTGGAGAGGTTTGTGTGCTTGAATGATCCTAGGAACTATGTTGTCGGGGGCATTACGCCCCTGTTAGGGTCTCCCAAGGCAGACAGGTCCTAGGTGATGGGCCAGACCAAGAGCAGTTCATCAAAACCCCTTATGAAGAATAATCAATCAAGGACCATGACGTCGCCCGGTATGGCGCAACCGGGGCCCCACCCTGGAGCCAGGCCTGGGGTTGGGGCTCGTATGCAGGCGCTTGGTGGCCAGGCCTTTGCCCACGGGGCCCGGCTGGGCTCAGCCCGAAGTGGTGACGTGGGCCCGATCTCCTGTGGGTTCACCACCCACAGAGGTAGCCGTAAGGGGCTGGTGCAGTGTGGATTGGGTGGCAGTTGAAGGCAGGGGCCTCGATGACCTGATCCCCAGACACAGTGGCTAGCTGTTGGGACATGGAATGTCACTTCGCTGGGGGGGAAAGAGCCTGAGCTTGTGCAGGAGGTTGAGAGGTACTGGCTACCGGCTAGAGATAGTCGGGCTCACCTCCACGCACAGCTTGGGCTCCGGAACCCAGCTCCTCAAGAGGGGCTGGACTCTCCACTTCTCTGGAGTCGCCCATGGTGAACGGCGGCGGGCTGGTGTGGGCTTGCTTATAGCTCCCCAGCTCAGCCACCATGTGTTGGAGTTTACCCCAGTGAACGAGAGGGTCGCCTCTCTGCGCCTTCGGATTGGGGAGAGGGCTCTTGCTGTTGTTTGTGCCTACGGGCCGAATAGCAGTATAGAGTATCCAGCCTTCTTGGAGTCCCTGGGAGAGGTACTGAGAGGTGCTCAGACTGGGGACTCCACTGTTCTACTGGGGGACTTCAACGCTCACATGGGCGGCGAGAGTGACACCTGGAGGGGCGTGATTGGGAGGAACGGCCTCCCCGATCTGAACCATTCGGCGGGGGACATTGAGTCTGAGTGGACCATGTTCTCTACCTCCATTGTAGACGCGGCTGTTTGGAGCTGTGGCCACAAGGTCTCTGGTGCCTGTCGTGGCGGCAATCCCCGAACCTGGTGGTGGACACCGAAAGTAAAGGATGCCGTCAAGCTGAAGAAGGAGTCCTATTGGGCCATGTTGGCCTCCAGGACTCCTGAGGCAGCTGACGGGTATCGGCAGACCAGGTGTGCCACAGCTCAGGCAGTTGCGGAAGCAAAAACTCGGAACTGGGAGGAGTTCGGTGAGGCCATGGAGGAGGACTATCAGTCGGCCTCGAAGAAATTCTGGCAAACCGTCCGGCGCCTCAGGAGGGGGAAGCAGTACTCTGCCAACACTGTTTACGGTGCGGGTGGGAAGCTGTTGACCTCGACTGGGGACATTGTTGGCCGGTGGAAGGAATACTTTGAGGATCTCCTCAATCCCACAATCACGTCTTCCATTGAGGAAGTGGAGGCTGATGACTCGTGGGCGGACTCGTCCATTACCCAAGCCGAAGTCACTGAGGTGGTTAGCAAGCTCCTCGGTGGCAAGGTACCGGGGGTGGATGAGATCTGCCCCGAGTATCTCAAGTCTCTGGATGTTGTGGGGCTGTCTTGGCTGACACACCTCTGCAACATTGCGTGGCGGTCGGGGACAGTGCCTCTGGAGTGGCAGACTGGGGTGGTGGTCCCTCTTTTTAAGAAAGGGGACCGGAGAATGTGCTCCAGTTATATGGGAATCACACTTCTCAGCCTCCCAGGGAAGGCTTACTCCAGGGTACTGGAGAGGAGAATTCGGCCGATAGTTGAACCTCGGATCCAGGAGGAACAATGTGGTTTTCGTCCTGGTCGCGGAACACTGGACCAGCTCTATACCCTTCATAGGGTGCTCGAGGGTTCATGGGAGTTTGCCCAACCAGTCCACATGTGCTTTGTGGATCTGGAGAAGGCATTCGACCATGTCCCTTGTGGTATTCTGTGGGGGGTGCTTCGGGAGTATGGGGTTCGGGGCCTTTTGCTAAGGGCTGTCTGGTCCCTGTACAAACAGAGCAGGAGTCTGGTTTGCATTGCTGGCAGTAAGTCAGACCTGTTCCCAGTGCATGTTGGACTCCGGTAGGGCTGCCCTTTGTCACCGGTTCTGTTCATAATTTCTATGGACAGAATTTCTAGGTGCAGCCAGGGGCTGGAAGGAATCCTGTTTGGGAACCACAGGATTTCATCTCTGCTTTTTGCAGATGATGTTGTCCTGTTGGCTTCCGCAAACCAGGACCTTCAGCATGCACTGGGGCAGTTTGCAGTCGAGTGTGAAGTGGCTGGGATGAGAATCAGCACCTCCAAGTCCGAGGCCATGGTTCTCGACCGGAAAAGGGTGGCTTGCCCTCTCCAGGTTGGTGGAGAAGTCCTGCCTCAAGTGGAGTTTAAGTATCTCAGGATCTTGTTCACGAGTGAGGGAAGGATAGAGCGTGAGATCGACAGATGGATCGGTGCGGCCTCCGCAGTGATGCGGTCACTTTACCGGTCCATCATGGTGAAGAAGGAGCTGAGCCAAAAGGCGAAGCTCTCGATTTACCGGTCGATCTACGTTCCGACTCTCACCTATGGTCATGAGCTTTGGGTAATGACAGAAAGAACAAGATCATGGATACAAGCGGCCGAAATGAGTTTCCTTTGCAGGGTGGCTGGGCGCTCCCTTAGAGATAGGGTGAGAAGTACAATCACTCGGGAGGAGCTCGGAGTAGAGCCGCTGCTCCTCCACATCGAGAGGAATCAGCTGAGGTGCCTCCTGGACGCCTCCCTGGGGAGGTGTTCCAGGCATGTCCCCCCGGGAGGAGGCCCTGGGGAAGACCCAGGACACGCTGGAGGGACTATGTCTCTCGGCTGGCCTGGGAACGCCTCGGTGTTCTTCCCGAGGAGTTGGCCGAGGTGTCTGGGGAAAGGGAAGTTTGGGCTTCCATGCTCAGACTGCTGCCTCCGCGACCCGGCCCCGGATAAGCGGAAGAAGACGAGACGAGACAAGACGAGACGAGATTTATTTAGTGAGGAAAATGATGCAATATTACATATCTGTGAGTGGCAAAAGTATGTGAACCTTTGCTTTCAGTATCTGGTGTGACCCCCTTGTGCAGCAATAACTGCAACTAAATGTTTCCAGTAACTGTTGATCAGTCCTGCACACCGGCTTGGAAGAATTTTAGCCCATTCCTCCATACAGAACAGCTTCAACTCTGGGATGTTGGTGGGTTTCCTCATATGGACTGCTCGCTTCAGGACCTTCCACAATAATTCAATTGGATTAAGGTCAGGATTTTGACTCAGCCATTCCAAAACAATAACTTTATTTTTCTTTAACCATTCTTTGGTAGAACGACTTGTGTATTTAGGGTTGCTGTCTTGCTGCATGACCCACCTTCTCTTCAGATTCAGTTCATGAACAGATGTCCTGACATTTTCCTTTAGAATTCACTGGTATAATTCAGAATTCATTGTTCCATCAATGATTGCAAGCTGTCCTGGCCCAGATGCAGCAAAACAGGCCCAAACCACGATACAACCACCACCATGTTTCACAGATGGGATAAGGTTCTTATGCTGGAACACGGTGTTTTCCTTTCTCCAAACATAATGCTTCTCATTTAAACCAAAAAGTTCTATTTTGGTCTCATCTGTCCACAAAACATTTTTCCAATAGCCTTGTCCATGTGATCTTTAGCAAACTGCAGATGAGCAGCAGTGTTCTTTTTGGAGAGCAGTGGCTTTCTCCTTGCAACCCTGCCATACACACCATTTGTTATTCAGTGTTCTCCTGATGGTGGACTCATGAACATTAGCCAATGTGAGAGAGGTCTTCAGTTGCTTAGAAGTTACAGTACCCTGGGGTCTTTTGTGACCTCGCCGACTATTACACGCCCTGTTCTTGGAGTGATCTTTGTTGGTTGACCACTCCTGGGGAGGGTAACAATGGTCTTGAATTTCCTCCATTTGTACACAATCTGTTGGACTGTGAAATGGTGGAGTCCAAACTTTTTAGAGATGGTTTTGTAACCTGATGAGCATCAACAATGCATTTTCTGAGGTCCTCAGAAATCTCCTTTGTTTGTGCCATGATACACTTCCACAAACGTGTTGTAAAGATCAGACTTTGATAGATCCCTGTTCTTTAAATAAAACAGGGTGCCCACTCTCACCTGATTGTCATCCGATTGATTGAAAACACCTGACTCTAATTTCACCTTCAAATTAACTGCTAATCCTAAAAGTTCACATACTTTTGCCACTCACAGATATGCAATATTGGATCAATTTTCTCACTAAATAAATGACCAAGTATAATATTTTTGTCTCATTTGTTTAACTGGGTTCTCTTTATTTACTTTTGGGACTTGTGTGAAAATCTGATTGTTTTAGGTCATATTTATGCAGAAATATAGAAAATTCTAAAGTGTTCACAAACTTTCAAGCACCACTGTATAATGAATGGATTGTCCATCCATCCATTTTGTATGTAATTTAGTTGTATAAATATTTTTCCCTGTTTTGCAGCATGGCCGTTACACAGTCCCATTCTCCCTCATTCAAAGGTACTCTGAAGATTTGGACAAACCTTTGGGGGATATTGCCACAGTAATGGATCAGACCAGAATCCAACTGCTTCGCAGACAGCACCGTATAGCAGTGAGTATCATATAGATGTGACTTTTCACATCTTACATAAAGTTACTCAAATGTTCTTCATTCTGATCTTAATTTCTTTTATTCGTCAGATCCCACTGAGAGGACTATCAGAGATTTGTATAAAGCTATAATCCTTTGATTAATGCTGGATCCCAGGCCTTCATGTTATCACATGTTACTCTCTGGCACGGATGCTTGCTTGATCAACTGTCTGATAATATCACCAGATCACAGCAGCAGTCAGCCATTAAGGATGTAAATGTATCAGGTCTGGAGTGGGTTACCCGAAAGCATCATAGCACAAAGATCATCGTTAAAGGGTAGAGCGAGCATCACAATGAATAGATAGTTTTCACTGACGTCACGGCATTCCGGGGAACGCCCCCCAGCCGCCATCTTGGAGGGCAAACAAAACGGACCATCGCCACTACTGGCTACGTTATCTCGGACGAATTTATGAAGTTATATAGTCAGTTTTCTAAAATAAAGATCAATGTGGGCAAACTCAAGCAAACAGAAGTATATAGATACACATCTCACGGTATGCAGCCAAACTGGCCTTGATTGGGGGAATTGACCCCTATGAAGTGGACAAAGATGCATTTTCAAGTGACTATGCAGGGTTGCCAAAGCCTGAAACTGCCAAAGCCTGCTCCAAAGCCTGAAACTGACTTCATCAAACTTTAAAGGCTGTCTGATATATACAACTTTATATATTCACAGCGCGCCTTTTGGCGGATGCCGCCTGAATCGCGCAGATCCGATTTATTTTATTTTTTAGGGGGGGCGTTGGAGTGTCTGATTATAATTTCAAAGTAAATTCTGTATTAAAATTACTAAATAAGCAAATCCGTTACAGTCCATGAAACAGGAAGTATAAGGATGAGAAAAAAACAGTTTAAATTGGGAAGCTGCGCACATTTGCGCAGTCCTGCACACTGCTCGGGCTGCACAAGTGTGCGCAGCTTCCCGATTTAAAATGTTTTTTTCTCATCCTTATACTTCCTGTTTCATGGACTGTAATGGATTTGCTTATTTAGTAATTTTAATACAGAATTTACTTTGAAATTATAATCAGACACTCCAAACCCCCCCCCCCCCCCCCCCCCCCAAAAAAACCCCCGGATCTGCGCGATTCAGGCGGCATCCGCCAAAAGGTGCGCTGTTTGCATCCCAAACACAAATCAAATTATACAGAATAGACCTAAAATGTTTTTCAAAAATGACCCTTGCGTGAGTGAAGTGACAAGTGTCAAATAGAAACGTGACAAACGAGCGATATTAAGTGTACATTACAATGTAAACGTACACTCAGCGGTTCCAGTTAGACATTCTCCAGAGAGTGTTCACATGATGTTTTGGTTTCCAAAAACAAACTTAAACACAATTGATTGTTTATTTAAACAACTTACTACTTATAAAATGATCGGAGCAGACTTTGCTGTGTTTGGAAGGCTGATAATCCTTGCGGTTGATTCTCGCAAGCCATAGATTTCTCCTTTGTATGCTGAGTGCTCCCGTACAGTGGGAATTCCATAAAAGCTCCACTTGACTTCATCATCTGACCTATTACGACAGCCGTGAATACAACAGGTGTGCACCACTGCTAGCTTTAAATAGTAGTAATGTAACTATAAATGTAAATAATATATAAATGAATGTAACTCGCGCGCTACAATGTGTGCTCAGTGACCCGTACGGTAAGCTAGCCCTCCAAGATGGCCGCCACCAGGGAATCCCCGACTCTGTGACGTCATGTGAAAACTATCTATACTCTCTCTCTTAGGCCCTGTCCACATGGCAACGGATTCAGGTGACTCCGATACAATTGCTTATCGTTTAGGCCTGGCGTCCACACGGCACCGGCGTTTTGGGTGCCCAAAACGCAATCTTTTTGAGAACGGGTTCCAGAGTGGAAAGATCTGGCAACGTTGCCGTTGTGAAGTCATCTGGATGAGTAGAACGGATTTGTTTACGATGATGTCACAACCACATGACTGTGAGTGCTTCACACCGGGTAGAAGTGTAACGAACTCGATGCGAGTTGTCAACAAATCCTATAACTTGGTTCATGAAACGCGCTTACAAAATATTTTCACTGTGAATATTTATTGTGTAATGGTGCAAAGTGAGAGAGAGAGAGAGAGACTCTGCCCTTAGGGCAGAGTCAATCCCGCCAGCAAAAATAGGGAAAAAAAGGAGCGATCTCACCTCTTCAGATGATGGTTTAAGTCCTACAATACATTCCTCAAAAAGGGCGTAGAAGAACAAATTAATCCATCAACGTAGCATTCAATTTATTCCGGACCATTAAAGACGCCGCCTTCCGCGTAGAATCATACATCATCCTCGCCGCCATATTGGATAGGTCAAAGCGGAGAATAAAGATTCATGTGCTGCGTTTAACTGTACCAACAGGTTTACCGTCCAAATGAGATCACATGGGATTACCTTTCACAGGTGAGAAACAACAAATTAATCCATCAACGTGTAGCATTCAATTTATTCCGGACCATTAAAGACGCCGCCTTCCGCGTAAAATCATACGTCATCCTCGCCGCCATATTGGAAAGGTCAAAGCGGAGAATAAAGATTAGCTGTGTTTAACTGTACCAACAGGTTTGCCGTCCAAACGAGATCACATGGGATTACCTTTCACAGGTGAGACTGGAAAAATACTTTTCATTGTACAGTATTTGGTCATTATAATGTAATTTTCCGAACAGGTTTTCCTGACTTTGTGGCTAATATGAAGTCTCGCGCATAATAGTTTATACACATGCATCCTTACTACTTCTATTGTTCTGGTGTCTCCGAAGGGACCGTCTTACAGCACCCCTAGAGGTGTGGCATGTGTATTGCATCGTTTTCAGCAAGCGTTGCGTTGCCATATGGAGCTGATTATTTTACTGATCGTTGCCCATTTGGACGCGATATATTTTTAAATAACATCTCGTTGTCGTGTGGATGTAGCCTTAGTTAGCATTAAGAGGCTTTTGGGAAACCCAACCCTGATTGGTTTGAACGAAGGATGAATGTTACTGACTGTCATGAAGGAAATCTGTACACTTTTCAAGCATTGCTGGAGACAAGCTTTAAATTCTTTTCAAAATTACTTTTTGTTTCATGTCACTTTTTAATGCAGTTTTAATTAAAGGCAGGCAATATAACGTATTACAAAACCTGAAAATGTTTATGATAAATGTGTGTGTGTGTGTATATATATCACAATTTAAGCTTGTTAACAAACTGCCAGCAAAACAGTAGTGTTGCATTTTAATTAAAAAAATCTGTGAAATATTGAGCTAGGTGATGCTTTTATTTATTGTCCAGAAAAATACATTTATTTATCACTGAAAAGAAGGGAAAAAAATTACAACTGTAATAAAATTTTAACATTTAACGATTTTTAAATATTCGGTACAATGTTTTAACACAGAGTCAGCTGCTTCTAATCAGTTTGTAGTTTTAAAAATGTATAAAAAGATACTGTAATACCAATATCAATATATCATGATGTTGCCCAGTCTTTTCTTTTAACGTTTTAACAGGTTTCAGAAAATAGTTTTGTGAAATCAGAAACCTGCTTGCTCTGTATCTGTAATTTTTTTCATGGCTGGTTGTATAGAATATAATTAATTCAGTACTTGTGTTGAGCCAGCACTAGATCAGCATCTTGAAACTTTTTAAATCTCTAAATCTAATACTTGTAAACTAGAATGTAATGAATGTGATTAATTGTGAAGTATGACTGCTGCCTTTCAGGTGTAAATATAAAATAGGTGCTCTCTGTGATGACTTGTGAATTTGCATTTGTTTTAAAATGTGTTTAGTCTCACCTTGAAAAATGAAGATTGTGATTAAAGATACTGGACACCTACTTGGCTTTATTATGAAACAACAAGATCAGTGGTTCTTGATTCTGGTGAAGCCATGTGCAATTTAGTTTCTCATTTGGTTTGGTTCTTTAGTTTAATTTTCAACACTCTGCATTTAGTCTTGTATGTAAGACCATGGAAAGAAGAATCCATACATTTACTGTGTATTGAATTGAGGGTCACATTGTTCTTTGCTACTGAAATTTCGGGAATGGTTTTCAAATATTACTGTTATTTTTTGTAAAAGATAAGGGTAAACATGTTGGATTTATTTTCTGACATGCTAGACAACAGACATGCTATTCCAAAGGTTTTTTTTAAATTATTATTATTTCTATACGTTTTCCTCAAATTGTTTATCAAAAAATAGGGTTTTTTTCACTGTTCCAGGGGATATTCAAGGATACACTCTGTATTGTCATTATTACATACTTTATTCCTCTGAAATGGCTTTAAAGGTCTTGTGTGTAGATTATACAAACTTCTTAGGAAGAACATAATAAAACAAAACACCACCATGAAGTCTTATGATTTATTTAACCATAACCTAATCTAAAAATCTATTTATTTTTGTGTTCTAAAATGGTTTTTCAGTGTCCAGATTGAATTTTAGCAGTTAGCTACAGAAATAAAACACTGATGGTAGCTGATCTGATTCAAGGACATAGCAGGAAATAGATTGCATTCTAGTCAATATGAGATCCAATACAATAAGTGAACATCTAAAACACTCCCCATAAGTAAGAATTTCCCAAAGATCTTCAGTATTAATGGACTTTTTCTTTAAGATGCATGACCAAATCATCCATCCATCCATTATCTATACCACTTATCTGTCAGGCCCAGAGGGGAAGTTGAATCCCAGCTGATTTCAGGCAAGGTACACCCTGGGCAAGTCACCAGTCGATTGCGTGACTAACACAAAGACAAAAAACTATCCACATCTATTATTTAAAGTAGCCATTTAACCTCATTCACATGTCTTTGGACTGGTGGAGGAAATTGGCACACCCGGAGGAAATTCACACAGGTATAAGGAGAACATGCGAACTCCACAGAGAAAGGCCCCAGTTGGCCATGAGGTTTGAACCCAGAATCTTCTTGAGGCGACAGTGATGACCACTGCACCACCATGCCACCATGGCAAAATTAAAGGTACCTGATTTCACATGTGATCAGCATCCTCTGACCATGGTCTGGTGCCCATTGACAACATGTATCCAATCTAAATGTTTCCCATAAATAAAAGAAACTACAGAACTGTTTGCATCATTTAGTGCATCTTAAAATAGAGTTTAAACTATACTTCAAGGTAAATAGAAAGTAAACCACATAGACCCTTTTAAGTAATGACAAGAAAAGTTTCAGTTAATCAAAAAATTTTTATTTAAATGTTACACCAACCCTGCGATAACCTGGCAATTTGTCCAGGGTGTACCCCACCTCTCGCCCATAGTCAGCTGGGATAGGCTCCAGCTTGCCTGCGACCTTGTAGAACAGTATAAGCGGCTACAGGTGGATGGATGGATGTTACACCCAATAAGCCATCTTGTGGTAGTGTTCTTAACATGATTTATCCTGTATTATTATTTAAATTCCAGTGCTTTATATAACTGATGGACTCAATGCCAGTTTTAATGTGATTAATATAATTTCAGTTTTCTTTGTTGTATTTATAAATCACATTTATCAAAGACAAAAAGAATTACAGGCTATAGCTAAACTAAAAAAAAAAGTGTTAGTTCATAATTTGCTGGGGATTCTCTCATTACTGCAGCTACTGAAAAAAAAGGTGAATGTGTCATAAATTGGATTAAGTTCATCTGATAAATTTGGTAAATTAATATGATAAGCGCCCCTTCTAAAAATGTATGACATCCATGAATAGCACAAATCCACAAATATTTTCTAATGTCAGTAGGTTAAATAGGTCACCTGAATGAATGTAGGTTAATTGTAAAACTTGGAGTTTGTGTTGTTGGCCAGGCTCTGAGGTTTCCTTTTGTGTTAAAAAAAAAAACGAACACAACTACACAATGCTATTTAAACAGAACACAATGCTGAAATTTATACATTCCAGATTAAGAACTGTTGGGTGCGTCTCACCAAATCTGTGAATGATATTCAATGAGCATGATGGCTGCTTGGACATTTTGACCTGCAAAGTCACTGGCCCTCAATCCCACTGAAAACTCATGCTTAGTACTTAATAGAAGTGGGATTATTTGAAACTGCAGCTTTAACACCAAAATAGTCACCTACAGACTCCAGCTGAACTGCACATCCAAGTCAGTGGGTAAGAAAATTAGTGTGCCATTTCTTGCTTAAAGCTTATGCCTCCAGTCACCTTAATAACAGCATTAATTCTGTCACGTAAAGATTCTGTACCTGCTGTTCCAAATAATCCCACTAGTTTTCAATAAGATTGCGGTCTAGTGAAATGCAGGCCAATGAAAGCATCTGTATGTGTCATCCTCTTCAAACATCACAGACAGATTTATATTCTAGATATGACCCAAGAATAAGGGTGTGTTAGTGTTGTCTGTTTTGACATGAAGTACAAAAGACAACCTCAGAATAGCAATTTCATACCAGTTTGCATCTAACCAGTTCTGAAGCATGACTGAGACCGTCTCGTTCATACAGGTGGAACATATAGCCTCTACACTCTGCTGTCAACCAGGTCTGTCAGCTGCTGTGGCCCACACTTCATTCCATCCTGTCCTCTTCATCCCCACAGCCCTCTAGACTTTAAACATATGAATTAGAACTTATCCCTAATGAGCAAGCCTGAGACAAGAGTGACAAGGAAAAACACCCTAAGATGGCATGAGGAAGAAACTTAAGGACCCAGACTCAAAAGGGAACCCATCCTCATTTGGGGCATAATAGATTACATGATTATAAATAACTCAAGGGTGGCACGGTGGTGTGGTGTAGTGATAAGCACTATTGCCTCACAGCAAGAAGGTTCCGTGTTTGAGACCAGTGGCCAACGGAGGCCTTTCTGTGTGGAGTTTGCATGTTCTCCTCGTGTCTGCATGGGTTCCTTCCGGGTGCTCTGGTTTCCCCCACAGTCCAAAAACATGCAGGTTAGGCTAATTGGTGGCTCTAAATTGACCGTAGGTGTGAATGTGAGTGTGAATGGTTGTTTGTCTCTATGTGTCAGCCTTGCGATGATCTGGCGACTTGTCCAGGGTGTACTCCACCTCTCGCCCATATAGTCAGCTGGGATAGGCTCCAGCTTGACCGTGACCCTGCACTGTAAAAAAAGAATAGTTGAGAATACTTGAAATTTCAAGGCAACAGTCTGCATTAAGAATTTTATGTTTTGCCAATGATGTGCCCATGATAATCCAAACTATGATAAAACTGTTATCTTTATTAAGAATTCTTAATTAAGTCAATTTTCAATTCCTCATTCTGCCAACATAGATTTCTCTTTTTGCTGAACAGTGGCATTCACAGTAGTGCAAAAAGGCAATTGAGGTTATCACAATTTTTTTTTAGATTTTTTTCGGGGCGTCGTGGTTCAGGTGGATAAGGCGCCATGCCATAAATCCGGGGACCTGGGTTCGGTTCCGACCCGCGGTCATTTCCTGTCTCTACGCTGTCCTATCCAAATAGAGGTGAAAAAAAGCCCGAAAAAAATCTAAAAAAAAATTGTGATAACCTCAATTGCCTTTTTGCACTACTGTGAATGCCACTGTTCAGCAAAAAGAGAAATCTATGTTGGCAGAATGAGGAATTGAAAATTGACTTAATTAAGAATTCTTAATAAAGATAACAGTTTTATCATAGTTTGGATTATCATGGGCACATCGTTGGCAAAACATAAAATTCTTAATGCAGACTGTTGCCTTGAAATTTCAAGTATTCTCAACTATTTTTTTTTACAGTGTGCACAGGATAAAGGGTTACAGATAATGGATGGATGGATAAATAAGTCACTTTTATAAATCTGTCCTATATAGTCAAAAAGTACAATTGTGTAACCAGGAAATTCATTATAGTTTTGACATGAAGTTTATTTTATTAACGTTGTCAACTGTTCATTGATGAAGACTTGAGTGCAAAACTGTTCATGACAATTACAGACGTAAAGTTATCATTGCAAAACTATAAGTCTGCAGAGCTATCTTCCAAGTGTATCTTTAAGCTGTTCTGCTATGAATGTCTTCTGTCCCCCCCTCCTTGCTTGGAAACTGTAGCCTGTCAACATCGTCCATTTCCTGCCCGTTCACGGTTACTGTTTCTCCCATCCAGCCATTATCCATAACCGCTTATCCTGTACAGGGTCGCAGGCAAGCTGGAGCCTATCCCAGCTGACTACGGGCGAGAGGCGGGGTACACCCTGGACAAGTCGCCAGGTCATCACAGGGCTGACACATAAAGACAAACAACCATTCACACTCACATTTACACCTACGGTCAATTTAGAGCCACCAATTAGCCTAACCTGCATGTCTTTGGTCTGTGGGGGAAACCGGAGCACCCGGAGGAAACCCACGCAGACACAGGGAGAACATGCAAACTCCACACAAAAAGGCCCCCGTCGGCCACTGGGCTCAAACCGTTGCTCCTGTTTTGACTTCGAACCACTCAATTCTACATTCTTCGCTCATTACAGTTGGACCTTTTCCTGACTTTTCAGGTGTTTGCTCCTCTTCCCGCATGACACTGATGATCTTATGAATTTTCACAGTAGCCCAGTCAATGTCTGCTTTCAGCAATTCTACTGGTATTTGGTCCATTCTTTATATTTTCGATCACTCCCTTTACTTCAAATATGTTTGGTGGGGATGTATCTATTTCTTCTGGTAGTTCTATGTCTGCTGTTTTAACCAGATCACTGGGGGGGTCTATTCAGTGCCCTTGCCAACATCTGATTTGACTTTATTTATTATTCAGACTCTTACAAGTCTTTTTGTCCACTGCAAAGCTCTGCCTAGGTCTCTCATTGCTAAGTACTTTAGCCAATCCATAAAAACGTTTTATGTGTTGCTGCCTTGCTGCCTTTTCAGACTCTTCTTCCATGTTTTCGGTCCATTTCCTTTTAGTGTTCCTAATCTGCCTCTTAAAGGAAAGCTCTGGGATTGTTTTATCCTGGGCCCTATTTTCCCATCTCTCTCTGTGTCCAATTATTTACTATGGGAAAAAATAAAAAACAATTAAACTCAGATTAGAATTCAAGTTACAACGGTATAACCGGCAACTACAAAATGGCCATACAATATAATCCTATCAGGCAAACATCCAAGTCAAAGTAAACCACTTGTTTTTGCCACAAACAGGCTTGTAATGTTATTACAAGTGTTACGATCCTGGTGCCAGGGGTCGTGTGTGTAGTTATGTGTGGGTGCATGTGTGCTTTTTTTTTCTCTCTCTCAGGTAGACACCCCTTCCTCTTATACGCAGCTCCCACTCACCTTGTTGAGGGGCCATGCACGGGCACAGATAGAGGGGGGGACGGGGGGATTTGTCCCACCCAGATTTAAATTCACCTCGTTCGGTCCCCCCCACTTATAGGGAGGAAAAAACATCTATGCTGTCTTTCTTTGCATAAGGCAAACCTCACGGAAAAATCAAAAGACTAATTACCATTCGGTTTATTGAGGTGCACAGCAGTACATACATAGTTGCAACTGCGCAGACTGCACACGTTGCGAGCTCGAGCTTGGTTGCTATGGTTACCCACAACAAGTTTGACAGGCATATCGGGGACAGCTCCTCCTAGTTCAGGACCCCAACACGGCATGATGAAGGGTGCCAAAAGGCAGAAAACGATTGCATCGTTTTTTCAAAAAAAAAAAAAAAACGACTGTAAGTAAACTGTGCCTTACTTTATCATATCACCTTGCAATTTTTTGATAGTCTGTTCAAAGTAATGTCGTAGTGAAAGTAAAATCGTCCAGAGTAGAGATGCCTTTCTGGTAGCCTCCTTCTTTCGGTGGTAGCCTGTAGATACAGTGCTCAGAAGGCAGTTTTAATGTTTAATCTGGCGTTCCCTGCCATAATTTCAGCGAGCATATCGTTTCATAGGGAAACTTTGTGAAGAGTTGTTGACTGACTGCCGCTCATGCAACACACAGGCATAGTTAGAAAGTCAGGATGCACTGGTTTACACTTTACACACACACACGTAGCCCAGCCTCTCGCTATGTTTAACAGTTGGAACTTAGCGGTTTTAAAACTAGTTTTGCAGTTTTGCAATTTCTGTGCATGATGATAATGTGTAAACTTTGGATTTCCATAAGCTATGTTAAAATGTTATCATTGTCCTGGCCTGCAGGTAGTTCCTGGTGATGGCAGTGAGGGAGGTGAAATAACATGTATACACACTACCGTTCAAAAGTTTGGGGTCACCCAGACAATTTTGTGTTTTCCATGAAAAGTCACACTTTTATTTACCACCATAAGTTGTAAAATGAATAGAAAATATAGTCAAGACATTTTTCTGGCCATTTTGAGCATTTAATCGACCCCACAAATGTGATGCTCCAGAAACTCAATCTGCTCAAAGGAAGGTCAGTTTTATAGCTTCTCTAAAGAGCTCAACTGTTTGCAGCTGTGCTAACATGATTGTACAAGGGTTTTCTAATCATCCATCAGCCTTCTGAGGCAATGAGCAAACACATTGTACCATTAGAACACTGGAGTGAGAGTTGCTGGAAATGGGCCTCTATACACCTATGGAGATATTGCACCAAAAACCAGACATTTGCAGCTAGAATAGTCATTTACCACATTAGCAATGTATAGAGTGTATTTCTGATTAGTTTAAAGTGATCTTCATTGAGGCTGCACAGTGGTGTAGTGGTTAGCGCTGTTGCCTCACAGCAAGAAGGTCCTGGGTTCGAGCCCCGGGGCCGGCGAGGGCCTTTCTGTGTGGAGTTTGCATGTTCTCCCCGTGTCCGTGTGGGTTTCCTCCGGGTGCTCCGGTTTCCCCCACAGTCCAAAGACATGCAGGTTAGGTTAACTGGTGACTCTAAATTGACCGTAGGTGTGAATGTGAGTGTGAATGGTTGTCTGTGTCTATATGTCAGCCCTGTGATGACCTGGCGACTTGTCCAGGGTGTACCCCGCCTTTCGCCCGTAGTCAGCTGGGATAGGCTCCAGCTTGCCTGCGACCCTGTAGAAGGATAAAGTGGCTAGAGATAATGAGATGAGATGAGATCTTCATTGAAAAGAACAGTGCTTTTCTTTCAAAAATAAGGACATTTCAAAGTGACCCCAAACTTTTGAACGGTAGTGTGTGTATATATATATATATATATATATATACACATACAGGGGTTAAATTGGGCCGGGGCTGTCCGGGGCTGAGCCCCGGCACATAAACTCAGAGCGGATGGCATATGATCACGCACACATCAAAAGCAACAAACCCTTTTCACGATTTCAGTTCTGAATAATTAAATATCGTTTTATTAATCAATAAACCCATGACTTTTATGAGATAGATCATAGTTTTCCTGATAACAAGACGACCTGTCAAAGCTATTTAGAACAGAACTTGCGATCAGAGATTCTGGTTTCTGGAACACTGCGTGGGTTGCCAATTCCGCTTTTTATAAGCGACTTTGGGGTTTCTTTTTTTGTGAGCTCGCTTTAAAAAAAAATCAGAAGTCGTGGTTTGCGGGGTTTTGGGCTTGTGTTTCAGCGTTGTGACTTGTTTATAATTTTCTCCGTACACCGTCTCCCCTTTTACCTGCATACGATCCTAATCCATCAGAGGTGCTTGAACGAACTGTCTGTGCATTTGGCGAGTTCAATTTCCATAGTCCCCAGTTATCGACAGAAATTAGCCAGGGGGAAGGGGGAGATGTCAGTTAAAGTTAGCTACTGAGATTGACCAAAAGTTGGGCCTAAACATACATAAGATGAGCATATTATAGCAGCAAAATAGAAGCACAATCATTTGAATGCAGCAAAACTTTTGCTGCATTCAAATGATTGTGCTTCTATTTTGCTGCTATAATATGCTCATCTTATGTATGTTCTAGACAATACAAAAAGCACCACATGCCAAATAAATAATTGAATACATAATAATAACAATAATAATAAATGCTTCCAATGTTATAGTGTTGTTTGTATTTGGTTGCATTCACTGCATGAATATATTTGATTGACAATTTGACTGACAGTGTTTTGGCATATTTAACATTTATCCTCCAAAATAAATCAACTGTTTTGGTTTAAGATTGTGCAAGCCTTCAAATTTTCTCACTGAACATTTCTCCTTCACATTTTTCACCTGTAGGCATGTGACAAGATTTAACATGATATTGCTCAACCTACCTCTGTAAAGTCAGCTAACAACTTATTAAAATGCACCAGAATTCAGCAAATAACATGTATGATAATAAAAAACTTCTGGGGGAGGACCCCCAGACCCCCCACTAATCATTTCCTTCAAACCAATGTACAACAACCTGTACAATCTGTTACATTGGCCAACCAATCTACATTCAAACTGCCATAATGTGTAGGGGGGCACTACAAGACACACACAGGCCTACAACACAGATAAGGTGTATATCTCTGTGCAATATGATATGGTTATCAAATTAGAGGGTTATTTTCCAAAAAGTATATTGGGGCAGGGCGGCGGGGGCAGGGGCGGGTACGAGGCAGAGCCCCCCCATATAACCAATCCCAATTTAACCCCTGTGTATGTATATATATATATATATATATATATATATATATATATATATATTAGAATGTTTGAATCGGAGTGAATGGGAGCCGAAGGGAGGAAGATCCTCCGTGCAGTAATTTCTAATAGCGAGCGATAGGGGGTGCTAATGTAATTTCACCCAGAGAAACGAATATAATGTACATGTCGTATTTGGCAGTAAAATAGTAATATTCAAGGACAGCAATTCATTAAATTGGTCAAGACAATTTCAACTTTTTATTCTTAGAATTTTTAAGGAGGATCTTCCTCCCTCTCCTCACTGGAGAAGCCACCTGTGATATACACATACCTATAACTATACACTAAATACAAGAAGACCAGTCACAGACTTGCTCTCAATTTCATCATCACCTATATAGTCTGCCTGTCCTCATTCTCATATATTTTTATTAACATATTTTTATATAATTTTTTAAACAGTTTTATGTTGGTGCTATTTTTGAGTTCATTTTCCAGACCATTCCACAATTTCACCCCACAGACTGTTATGCACATACTTTTCATAGTTGTTCTAACATATACTCTCTTAAAATTCATTTCCCCTCTCAGGTTATACCCACCCTGCCTTTCCATAATAATAATAATAAAGCTTTGTTTCTGTTTTGGCGGCACGGTGGTGTAGTGGTTAGCGCTGTCGCCTCACAGCAAGAAGGTCCTGGGTTCGAGCCCCGGGGCCGGCGAGGGCCTTTCTGTGCGGAGTTTGCATGTTCTCCCCGTGTCCGCGTGGGTTTCCTCCGGGTGCTCCGGTTTTCCCCACAGTCCAAAGACATGCAGGTTAGGTTACCTGGTGACTCTAAATTGACCGTAGGTGTGAATGTGAGTGTGAATGGTTGTCTGTGTCTATGTGTCAGCCCTGTGATGACCTGGCGACTTGTCCAGGGTGTACCCCGCCTTTCGCCCGTAGTCAGCTGGGATAGGCTCCAGCTTGCCTGCGACCCTGTAGAAGGATAAAGCGGCTAGAGATAATGAGATGAGATGTTTCTGTTTTCAAAGGAACACAGTCCTGTGTAAAATGTCACCATGGAGCCAGAGTGTAGAAATAAACCTACAGTTCAAGAGAGTTCTACACAAAAACACATTGAACTTTACAACAGCTACACGCATGTGAAACGGAAATAAATCAACTGAGGCAGGAAAAACTATTTTGGATAAAATTGTTACTGTCCGTTACACATTGATCAACCTGTGTGACTCACTCCTTTGAATAGAGAATAAATGAAGAGGGAACTGAACATTAACCGTTTATTGAAATTATTATGACAAGAATTATTATAGTTACTATAGCTACAACTGGAATGTGCTGATTCTGTTAGTGTTTGTAATTATTGTACCATCCACTATTAGATAAAATTAAAATAAAATCTTACAATACTGTCTGAAAGTCTAGAGCAAGATATTTTGTTATTTTACAAATAACACTTCAGATATTGTTTTAACAATAATAAACATCACTGTATAAATGATAGTGTGCAGATAGCTGTGTCCTTGGGGTTAAGGAGACACAGAGGGGTGGGAATAAGATCTAGTCCACAGTTCAAATCAAAGCCCTTTGAGAGTAAATGTTTTGGCTTTCACAACATTCTGTTCCCAAAAGCTGATGTCAGGAAAAAGTCTTAACACAAAGGTTTTCTTGCTTTTGTAGTTTTTTTTTTTTTTTTTTAAACTGTTCTGCTGTGTCGGGACTTTTCAGGAAAAAGAAAGTATATTCCAACATGTAGCTAATGCTAACGCTAGGTCACAAATCTGCACTGTCACTCCAGTCATTTCGAGGAATTTTATACGGATCATAACTGCCAATAAACTCCTAATTTCCGCGTATATCTATCCTTCGCTTCTTTCTGACTAAGCTTGTCCAAGTAATCCAGTAGTTGAGCTTTTTTAGCTGTAGTTTTCTTTGGGCAACAACAGCAGACGCCAGACATCTCCGCTTGGCTTCAGTATGTGAACTGCCAATAAGAGGGTCCCATATGCGTTTATGATTTTTAAGTCACGATTTACAACCAATGGGAGACACCCTTTGCCAGCTGTCCACCAATCACAGGCTCCCATGCCACAATGGTGGTATGTTGATAAATCATTACGAAATATATGAAACCATCAAAAGCAATAAAAAAAAAAAAATTACATACACATATACACACACACACAGGTTAGAGGTAAGGAACATTATTCAGAGATATCGTTGATTAACTCCAACCATGATATAAAAGTTCAAAGTTTGACACCTGCCCGCTTCAACCGCACTGCTGGCACACAATGTCCTTGACCCTCGTCGCCCTTAGCCAACTGGTATAATTATGTCATTACATGGACCCCTCTGAGCCGAGCTTTTCCAGTACACTCAAACACGCATACTTCGACGAATTATAACCAAAAGCAAGGAAATTTGAATGATTTCCTCAAATTTTTTTTTGTAAATTTTATAGATTGTCGTATTGATGAATAAAACTTTTTAACGCATTTCCCATGAAACGAGACGAGCTACTTTAGACTGGTTCCCTGCTCTCTTAGCACAGAGTGAGCATACAGTCAAAGTCTCTGATGCTTGGTAGGATTAAATTTTATACTGGAACCAGTCCAGGAAAATGGGATTTTCGATAGACACAGGTGAACTTTGTTTTGAGCAGGCGTCAGATGTCATGATGCGTGATTAATAATACTAATTGAAATATGCTACTGCTGGACTGACAGTTCAGACCTGCATCACGGAGCAGTTGCCTGTGTTGCCAGCACTAACCTTTGTCGTCCAATCGGACGATTATCATTAGTTTTACTCGTCCTTGCGCATACTTTAGTGGTCTCGGACGATCAGACATGCAGCTTTTTGAGCTCAGGCTTGCCCATTTTTCCTGCTTCCAACACATCAACTTCAGGAACTGACTGTTCTCTTGCTGCCTTGTACATCCCACCCCTTGACAGGCACCACTGTAATGAGATAATCAAATGTTATTCACTTCACCTGTCAGTGGTCACAATGTTATGGCTGATCGGCGTATACATTTTGTGTGTGTGTGCACGCGCATGCATGTATGTATTGGAGCTTTAAAATAATATTTTGGTGACCAGCCCCCTGGTATTTTACTGTTCCCCTTTGAAAAAAGCCTTGCTGTATAGTAATTTTTTTTTTTACCATGGAGCTTATGTAATTAGCTATATGATGTCTGTGCATTCACAGTCTAGCATGAGGTGGTTTCTCATGCAGACTTTTCCTCACCAAGTCCAATGCCTCCAGTGCAGTGCCCCAGCTCAGAGCAACGCCTGAGCCGGAATGACCGTAGTTGTGCACCAACAGCACCTGGCGCTCCTGAACCTGTAGCCATTCTCTCTCCAGACGCAGGTTGTTCCTGCCAGGTCTCAGCCCCACCTTTTCTCCAAGGACCTGAGCGGTCCTTAGCGATGGTATAAACTTACTGCAGCGCTCCATGATGCCCTTGCTGTCATCCTTATCCACCTCCAAATTCCAGACATTCACCTGCCGTGTAGTCCCCAGAGTGACGTAGTCAATGCCAGGGTAGATGTAGGTATTTTCATCTTCATCACAAATGAAATGCTTCAGCCAGGGTGCATGAACTTTGATGATCTGGCCACGTATTGGGTGGACCTGCTCATCCCCCACCAAAGAACGGGAGCCGAGGCCTGAGCAGTTGATGATGACATCGTAGCTACGAGCAAGCTGCTGAAGGTCAGTCACTTTCTCTTGCTTCATTTGACCGCCTGCTTTTGTCAACCTTTTATTGAAAACAGACTGTTAACAATTCACTTAATCAGACAATGACACAACAGGACAGAGTCCAAAACATAACAGAAATGGCGACTCAACAATGTCCCAGAAGGTAATGTTAAAGAGGATTTCGAAAACATGTTTTGCTGCTCTGTATTATGACTTCCACTCAACTTATTTTAAATTAATAAAGAGGGAATGTTTACCTTTTCTCCAGCCATGGCAAGTATCTGAGGTTTTCACACTTCATAGTGGTTACAGCTCGGCCATACTTATGATTAGGGAATCTCTTCATTTCACGATCAGTCATAGTCCGAAATCCAAACACAATATCAGCCCAGTATGGTTTTATGATACTCGGGACCTCTTTGAATAGCTCATATCTGGACAAATTAGATGTAGATTTATTAGAGAGCACAGTCTATAGTACATAAAAACTATCTGTGATAGAAGAAGAAAGAAACCTTTATTTGTCACATGCACACTTCAAGTACAGTGAGATTCATCCTCTGCATTTAACCCATCTGGGGCAGTGAACACATGCACACACACACACCCAGAACAGTGGGCAGCCATACTACAGCACCCAGGGAGCAGTCAGGGGTTAGGTACCTTGCTCAAGTGCACTTCAGCCCAAGGTCACCCCATGTTAACCTAACCTGCATGTCTTTGGACTGTGGGGGAAACCGGAGTACCCAGAGGAAACCCACGCAGACACAGGGAGAACATGCAAACTCCACACAGAAAAGCCCCCACCGGCCACTGGGCTCAAACCCAGAACCTTCTTGCTGTGAGGAGACAGTGCTAACCACTACACCACCGTGCTGCCCCTCACAATGCCTCTTTATTCTACATAGTATTTTTATGATGCAGTCATAAAATTCCAGAGTATAGGTTCAAACAATACCCTGAGCTCTGAAGTACTCCTGCATCTGAGGCCTGCGGTGATTCAGTAATTGCCAGCAGATGATCAAATGTGCCTTTAAACCAACGCCGCTGACGTTCCAGAGGAATCCCTGGTGCACACACAGGATAAGAAATCAACATTGTGAAATCACCGAGCATAGTTTTGGACTTTTCCTAAGCACTAAAAATGTTTGTTGTATTTTAGCAATAGTCTTTTGTTTTTTTTTACCTGAAATCTGATTGGGCAAAAGGATCCCAACAGCAATATCACTGGTGGTGTCTGGAGAGAATTTCTCAGCCAGTATGGTGACGGTGCAGAAGGGCAATGCCTCAGCTATACACACTGCCGTGGACAGTCCAACCACCCCTGCCCCAATTACGACAACGTTCACCTTCTTCATGCTGGAGTGTTACTGCAACAATGGATGAAGTGCCAAAAGAGTCAGGTTATATATGAGTCCTGGCAGGACAACCCATTCCCTCAAAGAGCAAAGATTACGCACAAATAGCTAATATTTGTTTTATTATTGCTCAAGTAGTTTCTTGCCTACGTGAGCAGTAATAAAACAAATATTACCATTTTAGATCAAGCTGCACATTGTACAGTTAAGTTTCAACATAAAAAGGATAACAGAAAAACATAATGATTCCCTTGTGTTTTTTTTTAACAAAAACTACAGTTTGATCTCGACTACTATGCTTATTTGCTCCGTGTATGTCCCACATAACGCTGCTCAGCTAAGAGTTACACAGTGTATTACAGGCGGATACAGGACTGTGTTATATGCCAAAAACAACAAGACACTATGTTGGGTGTGATCAAAGCCATGATTAGCATTAAAGTGGATGAGATGATGAGATATGTCCACACTGTGACAGGAATTCACTTCGTCCCACACATTTTCATTTCATATAGTCATTGCTTTTTCTTTTTTTTAATGATTGACTGATGTATGACAAAACCACGGTGAACCCACCTTACTCAGAACTTTTTATGAACAGAGGATTAGACAAAATTTCATTTAAAGGGTGACTAATTTTAAATGAGTTTCCTGCAGCAAAACTGTTCCCAAATAACATGCCAAGTGGGGACACAAACCTGCATTTTCCAAGTGAAAGCCCTGTGCATTAACCATTACACCATTTTAACACATGCAGTGCTGGCTTTTTGTTTGTTTGTTTTTTTTGTTCTTTTTCTGCATGTAAACCGATGGCACTTTTTATACCTTCAGCTGGGTGGTACGGTGGTGTAGTGGTTAGTACCGTCACCTCATAACAAGAAGGTTCTGGGTTCAAGCCCAGTGTCTGATGAAGGCCTTTCTGTGTGGAGTTTACATGTTCTCCCTGTGTCTGTGTGGGTTTCCTCTGGGCGCTCCGGTTTCCCCCACAGTCCAAAGACATGCAGGTTAGGTTAATTGGCTACCCTAAATTGCCCATAGTGAGTGTGCAGAAAGGAACTGGCCACCCTACTGCTGCAATTCTGGCCAAGTCAACCAAAACATGGTTTGCCTCAAGCCCAGATCGGGTTCGGCAGTGACAATGACCGTTACATCTGACAGTTTGCATGCGTTTTTTTTTTTTCTAACAAAACGCATTAGAAATGTCGTCAAGTTTGTTTGTATAGCACTTTTAACAATAGACATTGTTCCAAAGCAGCTTTAAAGAATTTGAATGACTTAAGACATGAGCTAATTTTATCCCTAATCTATCCCCAAGGAGCAAGCCTGTGGCGACGGTGGCAAGGAAAAACTCCCTTAGACGACATGAGGAAGAACCCTCGAGAGGAACCAGACTCAAAAGGGAACCCATCCTCATTTGGGCAACAACAGACAACATGACTACAACATTAGCAGATAGCCTGCACCTTTTGATCTAAGTAGGCGTGGCGGGTCATAAAGGACCAGAAGTTCGCTCAGGTACTGTGGTACAAGAACATTCAGTGCTTTAAAGGTCAATAGTAGTATTTTATAATCAATACGAAATTTAATTGGGAGCCAATGCAGTGTGGATAAGACAGGGGTGATGTGGTCATATTTTCTAGTTCTAGTAAGGACTCTTGCTGCTGCATTTTGAACTAACTGGAGCTTGTTTATGCACTTACTGGAACATCCAGACAGTAAGGCATTACAATAATCCAACCTGGAGGTAACGAAAGCATGAACTAGTTTTTCTGCGTCGTGTAGTGACATTAAATTTCTTATCTTAGCAATATTTCTGAGGTGAAAGAAAGCTATCTGGGTAATGTTATCAATGTGAGTTTCGAATGAAAGACTGGGGTCAATAATCACTCTGAGGTCTTTTACTGCTGCACATGAAGAAACAGAAAGGCCATCCAGAGTTACCGTGTAATCAGAAAACTTATTTCTAGCTGCATGTGGTCCTAGTACAAGTACTTCAGTCTTGTCAGAGTTAAGCAGAAAGAAGTTAATAAGCATCCAGTGTCTAATGTCCTTTACACATTCCTCAATTCTATTAAGCTGGTCTCTCTCATCTGGTTTTGCAGAAACATACAACTGTGTGTCATCAGCATAACAGTGGAAACTAATACAATGTTTACGAATAATATCACCCAGAGGTAACATATATAAAGAAAAAAGCAGGGGACCCAAGACAAAACCTTGTGGAACACCAAACTTTACCTCAGTAGGTCTAGAAAAATCACCATTTACATCAACATACTGATAGCGATCAGTTAAATAAGAGCTGAGCCAGAAGAGGGCCGTTCCCTTAACTCCCACAACATTTTCTAGTCTATACAGAAGAATGGAATGATCAATGGTATCAAATGCTGCACTAAGGTCAAGCAACACAAGCAGCGAGACACAGCCCTGATCAGAAGCCAACAGTAGGTCATTTACTACTTTAACCAGAGCTGTCTCTGAGCTATGATGAAGTCTAAATCCTGACTGATACATTTCATGGATATTATTCCTATGTAAATATAAGCATAACTACTGTGCCACAGCTTTTTCAAGGATCTTGGAGATAAAGAGGAAGTTTGATATTGGCCGATAATTAGACAGTTGACAGGGATCAAGGTCAAGTTTTTTTAATCAGGGGTTTGATAACTGCTAGTTTAAAGGATTTGGGTACATAGCCAATCGTAAGAGAATAATTTATTATTTTTAGAAGCAATTCAATTACTTCAGGTATTATCTGTTTGAACAGACGTGTAGGTAAGGGATCTAGTACACAAGTTGAGGCTTTTGATGCGGAGATTAATGAAAATAAAGGAGGGTAAAACATTCTAATTGCTGATCTGATACAGTTATATTGTTAACTACAGGGTCACTTACATTGTCTGACCTTAAATTAGTAGTTTGAATTTTTTGTTGGATATTTTCATTTTTTGTCATTAAAAAAAATTCATGAAGTCGTTGCTACTACATACTGCAGGTGTGCATGTGTCTATAGTGGACTTATTCCTGGGTAATTTTGCTACGGTATTAAATAGGAATCTAGGAGTATTTTTGTTATATTCTATTAGGGAGGAGAGATACGGTGGTGCTTGAAAGTTTGTGAACCCTTTAGAATTTTCTATGTTTATGCTAATATGACCTAAAACAATATCAGATTTTCACACAAGTCCTAAAAGTAGATAAAGAGAACCCGATTAAACAAATGAGACAAAAATATTATACTTGGTCATTTATTTATTGAGGAAAATGATCCAATATTACATATCTGTGAGTGGCAAAAGTATGTGAACCTCTAGGATTAGCAATTAATTTGAAGGTGAAATTAGAGAGTCAGGTGTTTTCAATCAATGGGATGACAATCAGGTGTGAGTGGGCACCCTGTTTTATTTAAAGAACAGGGATCTATCAAAGTCTGATCTTCACAACACATGTTTGTGGAAGTGTATCATGGCATGAACAAAAGAGATTTCTGAGGACCTCTGAAAAAGCGTTGTTGATGCTCATCAGGCTGGAAAAGGTTACAAAATCATCTCTAAACAGTTTGGACTCCACCAATCCACAGTCAGACAGATTATGTACAAATGGAGGAAATTCAAGACCATTGTTACCATCCCCAGGAGTGGTCAACCAACAAAGATCACTCCAAGAGCAAGGTGTGTAATAGTCGGTGAGGCCACAAAGGATCCCAAGGTAAGTTCTAAGCAACTGAAGGCCTCTCTCACATTGGCTAAATGTTCATGAGTCCACCATCAGGAGAACACTGAACAACAAATGGTGTGCATGGCAGTGTTGCAAGGAGAAAGCCACTGCTCTCCAAAAAGAACATTGCTACTTGTCTGCAGTTTACTAAAGATCACATGGACAAGCCCGAAGGCTATTGGAAAAATGTTTTGTGGATGGATGAGACCAAAATAGAACTTTTTTGGTTTAAATGAGAAGCGTTATGTTTGGAGAAAGGAAAACACTGCATTCCAGCGCAAGAACCTTATCCCATCTGTTAAACATTCTGGTAGTAGTCTCATGGTTTGGGCCTATTTTGCTGTATCTGGGCCAGGACAGTATGCCATCATGGATGGAACAATGAATTCTGAATTATACCACCAAATTCTAAAGGAAAATATCAGGACCTCTGTCCATGAACTGAATCTGAAGAGAAGGTCGGTCATGTAGCAAGACAACGACCCGAAGCACACAAGTCGTTCTACCAAAGAATAGTTAAAGAAGAATAAAGTTAATGTTTTGGAATGGCCGAGTCAAAGTCCTGACCTTAATCCAATCGAAATGTTGTGGAAGGACCTGAAGCGAGCAGTTCATGTGAGGAAACCCACCAACAACCCAGAGTTGAAGCTGTTCTGTATGGAGGAATGGGCTAAAATTCCTCCAAGCCGGTGTGCAGGACTGATCAACAGTTACTGGAAACATTTAGTTGCAGTTATTGCTGCACAAGGGGGTCACACCAGATACTGAAAGCAAAGGTTCACATACTTTTGCCACTCACAGATATGTAATATTGGATCATTTTCCTCACTAAAATTTTATACTTTGCCATTTATTTTGTCTCATTTGTTTAACTGGGTTCTCTTTATCTACTTTTAGGACTTGTGTGAAAATCTGAGGATGTTTTAGGTCATATGCAGAAATATAGAAAATTCTAAAGGGCTCACAAAATTTCAAGCACCACTTTGTGTTGATCTAGCAGCAGTAAGAGCTTTTCTATATTTCAGGAAGTTCTCCTTCCATGCTAATTTGAACGCTACCAATTTTGTTTGATGCCATTTACATTCCAATTTTCGAGTGGTCTGTTTTAAAGTGCGAGTGTCACTATGCCAGGGTGCTAATTTTCTCTCTGATCATTTTCCTTTTAAGAGGAGCTACATTATCTAAAGTATAGCAGAACGTTGACTCTAAGCATCCAGTTGCCTGATAAAGTTCTGCAGGGGCTGACAGTGACCCAATCAAAGTTGATAACTCTGGGAGATCATTCATAAAGCTCTGTGCAGTCGTTGACGTGAATGTACATTTAATACAGTCGCATGGTGAGGTGCATATGTTATTACTCAGACATATTTTGAAGGAGATGAGATAATGATCTGAGAACTTCAGACTGTGGAAGTGTGACTATATTTTCTATGTTTAACCCAAATGTTAGTATTAGGTCGAGGGTGTGACCACCATTATGGGTCGGTTCTATGACATTCTGATTAACCCCTACTGAATCTAAAATGGACACAAATGCTGTTTTCAAAGGGTCTTCTGGGTTATCGAAGTGAATATTACAACCCCGATTCCAAAAAAGTTGGGACAAAGTACAAATTGTAAATAAAAACGGAATGCAATGATGTGGAAGTTTCAAAATTCCATATTTTATTCAGAATAGAACATAGATGACATATCAAATGTTTAAACTGAGAAAATGTATCATTTAAAGAGAAAAACTTGGTGATTTTAAATTTCATGACAACACATCTCAAAGTTGGGACAAGGCCACGTTTACCACTGTGAGACATCCCCTTTTCTCTTTACAACAGTCTGTAAATGTCTGGGGACTGAGGAGACAAGTTGCTCAAGTTTAGGGATAGGAATGTTAACCCATTAGACAAGAATGTAGGATTCTAGTTGCTCAACTGTCTTGGGTCTTTTTTGTCGTATCTTCCGTTTTATGATGCGCCAAATGTTTTCTATGGGTGAAAGATCTGGACTGCAGGCTGGCCAGTTCAGTACCCAGACCCTTCTTCTACACAGCCATAATGCTGTAATTGATGCAGTATGTGGTTTAGCATTGTCATGTTGGAAAATGCAAGGTCTTCCCTGAAAGAGACGTCGTCTGGATGGGAGCATATGTTGCTCTAGAACCTGTATATACCTTTCAGCATTGATGGTGTCTTTCCAGATGTGTAAGCTGCCCATGCCACATGCACTAATGCAACCCCATACTATCAGAGATGCAGGCTTCTGAACTGAGCGCTGATAACTTGGGTCGACTTCTCCTCTTTAGTCCGAATGACACGGCGTCCCTGATTTCCATAAAGAACTTCAAATTTCTTTCTGATATTGCTCCACTATTTGTTGGTGCAGAATTAGGGGGATTGGTGATCCTCTTTCCATCTTTACTTCGGAGAGCCGCTGCCGCTCCAAGATGCTCTTTTTATACCCAGTCATGTTAATGACCTATTGCCAATTGACCTAATGAGTTGCAACTGGGTCCTCCAGCTGTTCCTTTTTTGTACCTTTAACTTTTCCAGCATCTTATTGCCCCGTCCCAACTTTTTTGAGATGTGTTGCTGTCATGAAATTACAAATGAGCCAATATTTGGCATGAAATTTCAAAATGTTTCACTTTCGACATTTGATATGTTGTCTATGTTCTATTGTGAATACAATATCAGTTTTTGAGATTTGTAAATTATTGCATTCCGTTTTTATTTACAATTTGTACTTTGTCCCAACTTTTTTGGAATCGGGGTTGTAAACTCTCAGACAACTAAAGCTTTATCTAAGGAAATAACCAGGTCTGAGATAAAACCTGCAAATTCAGAAAGAAACATGAATCTGTAGACGTTCATAAGGTAGTAACTAACTGTAATGCTGAAAGTAGCCCAATAATCTATCACGTGCTTAAGTTTACACAACATTTCAAACCTCCTTTCCCAATATTCTCTAGTCTAGCCTACAGTTACTTTACTGGGCTGACTATGGATAAGTTTAGGCTACATGACATTACAATATTCTTTCATGCTTTTTAAAGTATATCTCCAAAACCCAGAATGTTCTTGCTGTGAGGCGACCGTGCTAACCACTATATCACCATACCGCCTTATTGCTAAACACCTTTCAGTTAAAATAGCTAAAAATGGTTTGTTTTCAGTTTGAACTGTATAAGCTCACCTTGTCTCAAGTCCACAGTATAATCGGAGGATGATGAGGGGTCTGTTGCTGCTCCACTCTGTGACAGTTTCTGAAACTAAGGACCATGCGTTTCACAAGTTAAGTTTTGCTACTAAGTAAATCTGATCTATATTATGTTATGATGTAGCCTAGCTAGGCTACCTATGACATTGATTAGCCCATTATTATGAATTATATTATATAGAGTGGTGGCTACAATTAACAACAGTCCATATCAACACCTTTTCAGATTTACCAATAAAAAACAATTTTTCAAAGGTGACTTATTGGTTAATTAAATCACCCAGAAGACCCCCCCCCCTCGCCCTTTGATCTTGTTGTCCTATGACAACCTGAGATGGAATTTTTTTTTCAGCACGATCAGCAAGTTGAGAAAAACCTGGACATTATCACTGCAGATAAGCATGGTGGAAAGATCATGGACATGTTTTTACTCCTCAAATTCACTGATATTTGATGATATCCTTGTTGAAACCTACTTTGTTTCTTTCTCCTTCATTTGACAGTCACCATTTTGTATCTAAACGCACGTTTGAGAAGTCACGTGAGGTGTCTAATAGTGATCACTTTCACCAGTGTCCACCATTATCGACACCCTGTGGAATTAAGTTACATTTACAACTGTTATGGATCGATTTTTGTGTAACATTGTTGAAGTAGATGAAGTACTTTAAAAAAAGTGCTGTGATTTATTATAATTTTTTTCTGATTCATAACAGAATGGAATGTTTATAGAGTATTTGGAATTCTATTGCAATAAATAAATAACATGATGGATGAGACCAATGTTTACATTTAGTACAACTGAAATACAATTCCCTATCCTCTGACATACGGACAATAAGGTAGGGTAAGGTTCAGATAAGTTAACGTTATTCATGTCAGCCTAACTCCGTTTTTACATGTTAACTAGTTACGTGTAAACTTTAGCCGTGGACAAAGTTATGGCAACTTGGCAGGCAAATCCATAGAAAGTCATTTGATTAAGCAGACTGCATAGCTATTGAAATATTACCGCTAGCTCGAAAAGCACAGACAACTTTATTGCAAGCTTTCTCTTAAAATAAAATGTTGACATACATGAATATGCTTCCGCAGATCTGATGGCAAGTTTTTGTAGGCTGTGACGTGTCCCGTTTTAGCAAACAAAGAAAACCGTAAGTCACACAGTATATGCGCAGGCAGGGGCGTCAGAATCCTTTTTAATGGGGGGGGGACACACACTGGGGGTCTGGGGGTCCTCCCCCAGAAAAATTTTAATTAATTAGATGCCATTTCCTGCATTCTGGCGTATTTTTAACAGGTTGTTAAACACCTAATTTTACCTACAAAAGTCACTTAATTCAATGACTATTTTAGAGACTCAACAATAAGTCCTCATTCAACTAGTCCATATATTCATCAGCCTGTTTTTAAACCCACCACTACGCCTAAGATAATGAGATGAATGTGACACAATTTATCACCAACAATGGCTTTATGGGTACATTTTACTTTTTATTTTGTGTTTCCTTTATTTAGTTTTAGATGCAACACAACATGCCAGTGTGCCAAGCAATAGTGACACTCAACTGTATGTTTAAAAATAAGAATATTCATAATATCACACAACGAACAGGCATGACATGGCATCATGCAAACTTCATAACACAAAATCACACTGTGTCAAGCAACGGTGACACATAAAAAATAACTTCACACAATGAACAGGTGCAATTTTGTTAACCACCAACAGTGACTTTAGTGGGTGCATTTTACTTTTTTACGATTTAGTGATACTCATAACAAAAATGACATGGCATCATGCAGTCTTCATAACACAATGTGTGTGTGTCTTTTTAAATATATATAAAAAATATGGGGGGGGTGGCACGATGGTGTAGTGGTTAGCGCTGTCGCCTCAAGCAAGAAGGTCCGGGCTCAAGCCCCGTGGCCGGCGAGGGCATTTCTGTGTGGAGTTTGCATGTTCTCCCCGTGTCCGCGTGGGTTTCCTCCGGGTGCTCCGGTTTCCCCCACAGTCCAAAGACATGCAGGTTAGGTTAACTGGTGACTCTAATCAGGGGTGTCCAAACTGATCCATAAAGGGCCATGTGGCTGCAGGTTTTCATTCCAGCCATGCAGCAGCACACCTGACTTGGCTCATTCAACCAACTGAACCGTCTTCACACAGTCAAATACTTGCAGCCACACCCACCCTTGATTAAAGGGTGGGTGTGTCAGTTGATTGAATAAGCCAAATCAGGTGTGCTGCTGCATGGCTGGAATGAAAACCTGCAGCCACACGGCCCTTTATGGATCAGTTTGGACACCCCTGCTCTAAATTGACCATAGGTGTGAATGGTTGTCTGTGTCTATGTGTCAGCCCTGTGATGACCTGGCAGCTTGTCTAGGGTGTACCCCGCCTTTCGCCCGTAGTCAGCTGGGATAGGCTCCAGCTTGCCTGCGACCCTGTAGAAGGATAAAGTGGCTAGAGATGATGAGATAAAATATGGGTCTGTCTCAGAAACTGGGTACTGTGGGGGTACCCCACTAAATATACTCAGTCAATAAACTATACGGTTTTGAATGGTGATGTTGGTTTTAATTTGAAATAAAATGATGAAAGAAATAATACAGATAAAACTAAATCTTTGATTTGAATACTCTATTCAGAATTTAGCAAAAATTCTGCAAGTTTGTGGAAAAATGGTGGCTTGATCTGGGACATGATAAATGGTTGATTACATCGCATTCCCTTAAAAAGGTTGTAGTCCACAGTTATCACTAATTGTATTTTAAGTTGTAACTTTATACACCTAAGGATTGCTGCGCTCACAGAATAATCTCATTATCTCTAGCTGCTTTATCTAGTCCTACAGGGTCACAGGCAAGCTAGAGCCTATCCCAGCTGACTACGGGCATAGTCAGGAAACCCACACGGACAGCATGCCCGGACAAGAGCCTTTGTCAGCCACGGGGCTTGAACCCAGACCTTCTTGCTGTGAGGCGACAGCGCTAACCACTACACCACCGTGCCGCCCCATCATATTGCTCATATTTAAGTGAATAATCAATTCCATCATCATAACTTGGTATTTTTAACCCAAGCAATCAAAAAGAGGAAATTTATTCAATATTTTCACTCATCTGTGAAGGAGGGGCTTTAATTCTTCATGATGTAGTTATTTTATACGTAAATCACATTTACAAACGCATTTGAATTGTAATAAAAAAAAAATTTCCACAGTGGAGGCCAGATAAAGCAAGATACTATCTTTATTCTTATTAAACATGACAAAAGAAACATTGAGTGTTAGGTAAATGCAAAAAAAAAGTAAAATTAGACAATTTATTTTTTGACCATAATGTCCCAAATGAGAGACCAGTTTCTGAGACGGACTCATGTGTGTGTATATATGTATGTGCGTGCGTGTGGGTCGTTCTGAACCATGAACATGCTGAGCTCTTGTGGTACTCTAATGTGTTACTTTTTCAGAGGTGTGTGGACACGAGTTGTTACTGACAATGTAAAAGACTTGTATATAATAAAGTTGCATGAGGATATGCAGTACGAAATGTGAATTCATTCACATTTTGAGAAGAAAATAATCTTAAACATACATCTAAATGCACTGACTTGTAAAAATCGGTCACTGTGGTTTTATTTTCTGCAGCATTTAAACCTCCAGTATGTGCTTTGTCATGCAATACTCTATCCATATATACGTGTTGACCGCCCCCTACTGGCAATTCTGTTAAAATACAGTATAAAGTTCTGTCAAGCTCCTCTTTCTCTCTGTCTGTTTCATCCAGTTGAGTCCGAGCAGAGAGACTGAGTCACTCCAGTCCCCTCGCACAGACGCAGACTCGCTGGAAAAACCCAAGCTCAAGTCTGGCGGATCTGTCGAGAGTCTGAGGAGCTCACTAAGTGGACAGAGCTCAATGAGTAAGTGTGTGTGCATCAGTCTGCTCCTCCCTGACTGATCAAAATCCTCTCTAATTGAATCACATTTCAAAACTCCATTTGATGTGCATTTAAACGGACTTGGGTTTGCAGGTGGTCAGACAGTAAGCACCACAGACTCCTCAGCAAGTAACCGAGAGAGTGTGAAGTCAGAGGATGGTGATGACGAGGAGTTGCCTTACAGAGGACCATTTTGTGGCCGAGCCCTTGTACACACTGACTTTATCCCCAGTCCCTATGATACAGATTCCCTCAAACTCAAGGTGAGAGAAATAAGTGTCACTAAATTATTTATTTAAAATAAATAAACACTGTAAAACTCAGTGTAACGAATCACAATAGCAAGATGCGCTTCAGAGCAGTATTTGGAAAATACTTTGAGGATAGAATGAACACCAAGGACTGACTGAAAAGAAAATGGTCGGGCATACAGTACTAATGCATTCTAGCTGATATATGTCTGTCTTCAGTTCTTTTTAAACTATGGATAGATTACATGACCTTAATTATGATCTCTCCATGTGACTTAAAGCAGACATCACAACAAACGTTTAAAGACAATCATATGAAATATGGGGAGATAATCGCCACAAAAAGTTAATTATCAAAGACAGTATTGCAAGACATACACACACACACACACAGCACACATTCAGCCACAATATGGGGACAATATGTAAAATACCAGACAAAATAAAAGTTATAAACTCTTGATAGAAGCTGGATTCATCATATAAATCCAATTTGTAGTGCTGTGATCTGGATTGCTAACCACAATTTGTACAACAATCCACAAAAGAATGCCAGATGATAACATGACCATGTCCACATGACCTACAGGTGCTGGCCAGTTGTAGACAGTTTGTGAGGCAAACTATAGTCATCAAAGTTATACCCAACATAAGCAGTGCTGAAGGAAACAGACTTATTGTATCGAGCCCCTTAATGCTACCATTTTCCCAGGTGTCAGTGAGGAGATGGATTTCTTTCCTGTTTTATAATACAGGGTGTTTAAAAAAATGTGATATTATTTGAGATGTAAATATCCCAGAAACTACATGGTCTAGGCAAATGAAACTGAACAGGCTTAATGCTCAGCAATATAAGATTTATTCCTCAAAATTTGAATGAGAAATTCAAAGGCATGTGGATTCCATGAATGATTTCACAAACTTTCAATATTCGTGATCCCGCTCGACCGTCTCTTCCAATGCTGGTGGTCGTCCAGATCCTTTTGCCCTGCACAGACACCCTTCTTCTTTGAACTTTTTGTGCTATGTCCAAATCTGCATTGCAGTTGGTGCATTTTTAGAGAATTCTCTCATAAATGCACACTGCACAGTCTTGTTCGATTGTGTTTGAGCATACTCTAACACACAAAACGCCTTTTCTTTTCCAGTGAATGGCATTTTTGTACCTAAAACATAAAATTTTGACTTGTTTACACACATGGTGTTAAAATTTGAGATCAACCGAACAAGAACTGGCAAAGTTATTAGCTTGTGAAATGAGATCAAATATTTTGAAACACCCTGTATATTACACAGGCATTCTTATCCAGAGCAACATACTCAGAGTAGCCTGGGGAGCAGTTGCAGGTTAGGTGCCATGCTCAGGGGCATTTCAGCCATTCCTGCTGGTCTAGGGAATTGAACCAGTGACCTTTCAATCCCAAAGCTGCTTCCCTAGCCATTAGGTTATGGTTTCACCATATTAAAATACAAGCCTCACTAACATCTATCAAACATCTAGTTTCTGTTATTGTTTTTGTTCACTTTTTGTTATACTGTATATTCAGTCTTTCATATCAACTCTCTTGTATTTACACTTACAGGCATAACCACATGTTCTCAGTTGTCTTTTCCTCACAAATTTGCATTTGATTGCTTAAGTGACATGACTAGATCAGGTGACCTGTCAGTAGTTTAAAGAGGCCTGAATTCAGACACGACACGTCTCTCACCTTGAACCCTCAGCTGAACTGCTGTTATTAAATGCTTTGGATGTCAGCACTCTGAAGTATCAGTTTTTCATCAGGGCTCTATATTTATGTATGTACAGAGTAGGTCATTTTTTTTTCTTTCACTTGGTATTTGCTGCGTATAGATGTTAAATAATTTGTAATAAATCTAACATGTACTTGATAATGCAGTAAGATGTCATGTTGCATAATGGTATATGTGCTTTAAACCCACACTGTATGATCCTGATTTGTTCCAGAGAGGGGATGTTATAGACATAATCAGTAAGCCTCCAATGGGTACATGGATGGGCCTTCTGAATAACAAGGTGGGCACCTTTTAAGTTCATCTGTGTAGATGTGCTGAGTGAGGAAGGTGAAAAGCCCAAGTGCAGCATCAGGAAGAGAAGGAAGAGTCGGCCTCCCAAACCCACGTCTGTGGAAGAGCGTCTAGAGCGCATCAACCTCAAAGTAATGACAGTTACATACACTCATCAAAAAGTGTTAGTAAAAAAAACAAACTATACAAGTCCACAGTAATGTCAAGTTCCTGTTAAAGTTCTTTTTTTTTTTATTATGTTCCTGTGCTGTCTGTTTCTATAGGAGCACATGCCCACGTTCCTGTTTAATGTATATGAGGATCTGGAAACTTTTAAATTGCTGGAGGAGGAGGACCTGGACGAGCTGAACATCAGAGACCCACAGCACAGAGCAGTGTTGCTGACTGCAGTGGAGCTGTTGCAGGAGTACGACAGTGAGTGGACCAGCAACTAGAGATGCGCACGCACACATGCACAGTGTACACGTGTTGAGAGATGGAAATAGTACAAGAAAACTTTCCCATATTTTCAAAATGTTCATTTTCCTCTGTTGTTTGGATGTGATCCTAGTCAACAGTGACCTTGAGAATGTTGGCTCCTCAGTAAACTCACAGGAGAAGCTTCAGCCAGAGATATCTGCTCCCTCAAGAGATTCTCCACATGACTCTGGTTGCTATGAGAGCAATGAGAATTTGGAGAATGGTAACAGCCTTCTTCACCTGTGACTCCAGCCATGCTACTCATTTTCTCTGTGGGCTGCCAGTGTCTGCATGCTCCAGAGTCAAGCAAAACAAACTGACGTGTTTAAGCAGTGTTAACAGCAATAAGCACACTGGCCTTTCATCTGTCCAACCTCTGTCTTTCTCTCGGCCTTTTAAAAGCAAATTTCTCACGTATACTTGCATGCCTTTGGTATGTCATAGAGTAAAGCAAAAAAAAAGTGTGAAAAAGAAAGATTTGTTGTTAATTTTACAAAGATGTTCTAAAATAGCCTGGACAGATTTTGTTGGTACCCCTAGAAAAGATTATACATAATTGGATTATAGTGATATTTCAAACTAATTGTTTAACATTATTGAAGACACCTGTCATACTACAACCCCAATTCCAAAAAAGTTGGGATGCTATGTAAACTGTAAATAAAAACAGAATGCGAGAATTTGCAAATCATGGAAACCCTATATTTCATTGAAAATAGTACAAAGACAACATATCAAATGTTAAAACTGAGAAATTTCATTGTTTTTTGAAAAATGTATGCTCATTTTGAATTTGATGTCAGCAACACGTTTCAGATAAGTTGGGACAGGGGTAACAAAAGACTGGAAAGTGTAATGCTAAACAAACAAAAACTAATTTGTTTAATTGGCAACAGGTCAGTAACAAGATTGGGTATAAAAAGAGCATCCCAGAGAGGTGGAGTCTCTCAGAAGTAAAGATGGGGAGGGGTTCACTGCTCTGTGAAAGACTGTGTGGGCAAACAGTGCAACAATTTAAGAATAACGTTCCTCAATATTAAATTGCAAAGAATTTGGGGATCACATCATCTATGGCACATATCATTAAAAGATTCAGAGAATCTGGAGAAGTCTCTGTATGCAAGAGACAAGGCTGAAAACTGACATTGGATGCCTGTGATCTTCAGGCCCTCAGGCGACACTGCATTAAAAGCAGACACGTGTCCGTAGTGGAAATCACTGTATGGGCTCAGGAACACTTCAGAAAACCATCGTCTGTGAAAACAGTTCGTTACTGCATCCACAAATGCAAGTTAATACCAGATATAAACAACATCCAGAAACACCGCCACCTTCTCTGGGCCAGAGCTCTTTTATGATGGACTGAGGCGAAGTGGAAAATTGTCCCCAAGGTCTGACAAATCAAAGGTAGAAATTCTTTTTAGAAATCATGGACATCACGTCCTCCAGGCTAAAGAGGAGAGGGACCATCCGACTTATCAGTGCACAGTTCAAGAGCCAGCATCTGTGATGGTATGAGGGTGCATTAGTGCACATGACATGGGTAGCTTGTACATCTGGGAAGGCATCATTAATGAAGAATGATGTATACACGTTTCAGAGCAATATGCTGCCATCCAGACAAAATATTTTTCAGGGAAGGTCTTCCTTCTTTCAGCAAAACAATGCCAAACCACTTTCTGCACATATTAAAACTGCATGGCGCTGTAATAAGAGTCCAGGTGCTAAACTGGCCTGCTTGCAGTCCAGACCTGTCTCCCATTTAAAACATTTTGTGCATTATGAAGCGCAAAATACAGCAAAGGAGACCCCGAACTGCTGAGCAACTGTAATTGCATATCAGGCAAGAATGGGACATTTCTCTTTCCAAACTATAGCAATTGGTCTCCTCAGTTCACAGACGTTTACAGAGTGTTGTTAATAGTAGAGGTGATGCAACACAGTGGTAAACATGCCCCTGTCCCAACTTTTTTGAATTATTACTGACATCAAATTCAAAATAAGTATATATTTTCAAAGAACAATAAAATATCTCAGTTTCAACATTTGATATGTTGTTTTTGTACTATTGTCAATGAAATATAGGGTTTCTGAGATTTGCAGATGATCACAATCTGTTTTTGTTTACACAGCATCCCAACTTTTTTTGGTATTGGGGTTGTAATTAATGTAATCAGTCATTCAATCTATTGAAATGGAGAAAAGTCGTCACTGTCCTGTTTGGTATCATCGTGTGCACCATGTTGAACATGGACCAGAGAACACAAAGGAGAGAGCTGTTTGATGAGATCAGAAAGAAAATTATAGACAAGCATGTTAAAGGAAAAGACTAAACAGCTTGATGATGTTCCTGTGACTACAATTGCAAATATTAAGAAGTTTAAATTCCATGGGACTGTAGCCAACCTTCCTGGATGTGACTACAAGAGGAAAATCGACCACAGATTGAACAGAAAGATAGTGTTGATGGTAGACAAAGAGCCAAGGACAACTTCCAAAAAGATAAGTTGAATTCCAAGGTCAAGGTACATCAGTGTCTGATTGCACCATCTATCTTGCACCACTACTTTCTGAGTGACAGTGGGCTCAATGGAAGGACTCTATTGTTGTAAGAAAAACAAATTTTTAAAAAATCTAGACTGGAATGTACTAAAATGCATATTGACAAGCCACAATTCTTCTGGGAGCATGTCCTCTGGACAGATGAGACAAAACTCAAGCTTATTGGCAAGTCGCATCAGCTCTATGTCCACAGAAGAAAAAATGAAGCTTTCAAGGAAAAGAACACCATACCTACTGTAAAACACAAAGGAAGCTTGGTTATGATTTGGGGCTGCTTTGCTGCATCTGGCACAGGGTGCTTTGAATCTGTGCAGGGCACAATGAAATCTCAAGACTATCAAGGCATTCTGGAGCGAAACGTACTACCCAGTGTTAGAAAGCTCTGTCTCAGTCGCAGGTCATGGGTCCTCTAACAGGATAAAGACCCAAAACACACAGCTAAAAGCACCCAAGAATGGCAAAGAACAAAACACTGGACTATTCTGAAGTGGCCTTCTATGAGCCCTGATCTAACGTCTCTGGAAAGAGCTGAAACATGCAGTGTGGAGAAGGCACCCTTCAAACCTGAGACAGCTGGAGCAGTTTGCTCAAGAGTGGGCCAAACTACCTGCTGGCAGATGCAGAACCCTTACAGAAAAACCACATGAACTTCACATGTGATTTCTCATATGTGAAATATGTGTAAAATGTGTTTTGCACATGGGAAACATGTTATTTGCACATGGGAAACATGTGGTTTGGGCCCAATTTTATGTGAATCACACGTGGGAATGTTTTACACGTGGTAACATGTTTTCCACATGTGCTCTACATGGTAACACATGTTACAAAATCTGGTGCCATGTATTCCACATGTCACCACATGTGGTAACGTGAACACGTGAAATACATGGGAAATTCATGTGTTTTTTCTGTAAGGGAAATCTCACGGAGAGCTACAGAGATCGCTTGTTAGCAGTGATTTGCTGTAAAAGGTTGTGCAACAAAATATTAAGTTAAGGGTACCATCATTTTTGTCCATGCCGTTTTCATTTTTGTTATGTAAAATATTCAGTTGAATCAAAAAGCAAAAGCAAGCTCTGATTTGTGTTAAACATGGGATAAACAATGATGGATGCCATTAACTTTTGTCAGTTTCAAGTTATTTCAGAGATAGTTGTGGGTTCTTTTTTTTGTGGAAGGGGACCAACAAATTTCTCCACGTCTCTATAAGCAGTCATTCCTTCACCAGCCTCTCTCTTTTGTCTCTTGAATTTAATAAGACCAAATCAGAGCTTGTCTTTTTACCAAGGAACCACAAAAAATAGTTACAGCTTTACCTCTAACTGTTACAAAATGCTGACCTTGGAGACTCCTTCTAAAAATGCTAAACCTGTTCTAAAAGTCCTTGTGAAGGAGCTGTTACTATAGAAACAATAAAACGTTCAAATGAGTGCATTAATTTAAACCTTACAGCCAGCACTAATATCCGAGCTGTGCTGCAATAGAAAATTAATCAGTGCCTTCTGATCAAGAAGAACCAACCATTCAGCTGCACTGTGGTATAAATGACAATGATATGTACACAATAAAATGATACACTGCCCAGCTAAATAAATAAATAAATTGTGCGGGCAGCACGGTGGTGTAGTGGTTAGCACTGTCGCCTCACAGCAAGAAGGTCCGGGTTCGAGCCCCATGGCCGGCGAGGGCCTTTCTGTGTGGAGTTTGCATGTTCTCCCCGTGTCCGCGTGGGTTTCCTCCGGGTGCTCCGGTTTCCCCCACAGTCCAAAGACATGCAGGTTAGGTTAACTGGTGACTCTAAATTGACCGTAGGTGTGAATGTGAGTGTGAATGGTTGTCTGTGTCTATGTGTCAGCCCTGTGATGACCTGGCGACTTGTCCAGGGTGTACCCCGCCTTTCGCCCGTAGTCAGCTGGGATAGGCTCCAGCTTGCCTGCGACCCTGTAGAACAGGATAAAGCGGTTACAGATAATGAGATGAGATGAGAAATAAATTGTGCACTCTAATATTTCGTTGGACCGCCTTTAGCTTTGATTACGGCCCACATTTGCTGTGACATTCATTCAACAACCTTATGCAACGTCACAACATTTATTTCTATCCAGAGTTGCGCTGCTTTTTCATCAAAATCTTGCCTCGACAACAGGAGAGTCGAACCACTCAAGTCTTCTCCAGCACACCCCAAAGACTTTCAATAGGGCTAAAGACAGGACTCCGTGGTGGCCGATTCATGTGTGAAAATGATTCCTCATGCCCCCTGAACCAGTCTTTCACAATTTGAGCCCTGATTTTATGTCTGTGCCATCAGGGAACGAAAAAAAATCTATTACTGTGATAACTTGGTCATTCAGTATATTCAGGTTGCCAGCTGACTTCATTTTATTGCCCCATAATGTTGCTGAGCCTTGACCTGACCAACTGAAACAACCCCAGATCATAACACTGCCTCCAGCGGCTTGTACAGTGGTCACTATGAATGATGGGTGCATTGCTTCATGTGCTTCCCTTTTTACTCTGACATGCCCATCACTCTGGAATAGGCTAAAACAAGTCATCAGACCACATGACATTTGTCCATTGCTCCAGAGTCCAATCTTTATGCTCCCTCACAAATTGAAGCCTTTTATTCTGATTAGCCTCACAAACAAATGATTTTCTTATGGCCACATTTTTTCTGTTTAGTCCTAATCCTGTGAATTCTCATTGCATTGTGTGTGGAAATGCTCTTACTTTCACTCTTAATCATAGTCTTGAGTTATATATATATTTTTAATTAATATTTTTTAAATATGATTTAACTTCAAGAGTTTAAGTGATCTCTGATCATGGTCAGTCAAGATTCTTTTTTTTTTTTTTTCCAACACCAAAGTTTTTCTTCCATGAAGTTGACAGTTCACCACTATGCTTTCAGGTTTTAATATTGTGCTGGACAGTTCTTAATCCAATTCCAGTAATTTCAGTAATCTCCCTAGTTTTTTTTTCTTTGCTTGATGCAGACCAATAATTTAACTCCTCTGAAACACAACATCTTTTCCATGAACATGGGATATGTCTTCGACATGGTTGTTTAAGAAATGAGAAGCTACTCACTGCACCAATTAGAGTTAAAAGAATTGTTGCCAGCTGAAACATATTAATCTCTGCAGCAATTATCCAGTGAAAGGCTTTTAAGTATTTGCTTATTTAAATCAAAATGGAGACTTTTTTTTGGCCAGGCAGTGTATATAATGAATGGATTGTCCATCCGTCCATTTTGTATACAATTTAGTTGTATAAATATTTTTCCCTGTTTTGCAGCATGGCCGTTACACAGTCCCATTCTCCCTCATTCAAAGATACTCTGAAGATTTGGAAAAACCTTTGGGGGATATTGCCACAGTAATGGATCAGACCAGAATCCAACTGCTTCACAAACAGCACCATATAGCGGTGAGTATCATAAGATGTGATTTTTCACATCTTACATAAAGTTACTCAAATGTTCTTCATTCTGATCTTAATTTCTTGTATTACTCAGATCCCCCTGAGAGGACTATCAGAGATTTGTATAAAGCTATAATCCTTTGATTAATGCTGGATCCCAGGCCTTCATGTTATCACATGTTACTCTCTGGCACGGATGCTTGCTTGATCAACTGTCTGATAATATCACCAGATCATAGCAGCAATCAGCCATCAAGGATGTAAATGTATCAGGTCTGGGGTGGGTTGCACAAAAGCATCGTAGCACAAATATCATCTTTAAATGGTAGCGTGAGCATCACAATGAACACTAGTTAAGATGCTCTTAATGTTAAGAGGCTTTTGGGAAACCCACCTCTGATTGGTTTGAACGAAGGATGAATGTTACTGACGGTCATCAAGGAAATCTGTACTCTTTTCAAGCATTGCTGGAGACTAGGCAGTCACTACGTTTACATGCACATAGAGAGAATCGAATTTCTGCCGTTGCTCGACTGAAATCGAAGTTCAAAATGCCATGTATACACCTTAATTCGGCTGAAATTGAACCGAACTTGATTTCTCGGAATCGAGCTACACGACCTAGTTTATGCGATTTCTGCCGAGCTACTTTGTGCATGTATACCCTATCGAGCTGAGCTACTTCCGGAAGTGACGAGTGACGAGACCACAAGCGGGAAACACAACAGCCTCGGTCGGCATGACAACAGTAGTAGCGAGCAGCAGAAGAGGTCAGGAGGAACAAACGGAGAAGAGAAAATGGCGATGTAGAGCTCTCTGAAGTGTGGGTGGAGCACAGAGGACGGCAGGACAAAGCTTCTGGTACTAATAGGCTTTTTATTGTCAGACTTTTCAGTTTAACAGCCTACTTTTATTCTTGAGAGAAAAACAAACACACACGTGCGCGCGCTGTGTTCTAGTCCCGGGATGAGCTCTCCCCTCTACTCTCCCTCTGCCTCCTTAAATAGGGCGCAGTTACTGGGAAGCCACACAAACACAGGTTAATTACCGTCAGGTGTAGTTATTCTGCCACTCACCTTCCCTGGCTCCGCCCTCCTGTCACAGACCGGCGCTTGACCACACCCCCACTGCTACAGGCAAGCAGAAACGTGCACTTCTGGAGCAATGAGGAGACAGACTTCATGCTCATTCAGCTTAAGGAGTTGAATATATTAAAATTCATGGACAGGAGAAAAACGCGCAATGGAGAACACGGAACTGATAACTTTGTTTACACTCTTGAATAGCTCTTCTTCATGACGACAACCGGAAGTGTACCAACACGATGGGGCGTGTTGCGCCACCTGTGGCTTGGGTGCACAATGCACCTCACACAATAGCCCGATTTCATTGTGTGCATGTAGGATTGGATTTCTCTGGCACCCTGCTGGGACCTTCAGCTCGATTACCGACAGCAGCTCGATTTGGATGTGCATGTAAACGTAGTCAGTGTGTATGACTGGAAATTACTAACACTGGCCACTAGGCGGTGTGTATGAGTGGTAATTACTAACACTGGGATGGTGGAGGCACGCACAGGACCGAAACCATCAGAAAACAACTCGATGGGTTTCTTTATGTATCCACACTCTATGCCCAGGAGCGCCGCCAGAAATTTTGGGCCCCATGAAAGATTAGAATTTTGGGCCCCCCAACTTTGCCCACCCTCGTCACAATTGCACTATTGTCATTATTTGACTTTTGATAGCCCATGGACCTTGAGTTTGTGACTTTGTTATTACATTTTATGTATTAACCTACCAGGGACTAGATGAAAACTGGTCAGTGACTAATTCTGGTGCATTTACAATCACAAATGAAAATTCAAGATTTTGCCACATGCCTTCTTGTGCTAGGACAATTGGTAGTGAAATGTGTGATGTGACGCGTTCTAAACCAATGGTTTAGAACGTGTGAACATTCCACACATGTAACCATGTCAAACACTTGACTGGTGTCCGTTATTAGCAACACTTTAATCTAGCAAACTGTATATGGCGCTCGCTCATTAAAAACTTCAATCCTAAAGCATTTATGGGTTGTATTGCTGCTTACCTCCTTCTCCAAAGGGGGGTTCAGTGGTTTGGTAGGGCGGAGGTTCCCCTGAGGCTGAATCTGTGCATATTTAGGGCACCCCATTAGTTATGAAACTGGTTATTAGCACTAGTTATTAGCACCAGCATAACGTAATATTTCATCTTGTTTATCACACAAGTCAGTTCAGTTATTAAAATGGAAAAAATGTCACTGTACAAACTGTAAAAGTGTTCTCTTGATAGGCTAATCCAACCACGTAACGTAGCTATCGCTCACGTGTGTTCAAAATACTAGCGAATGGTAAATGAACAATATGAACGTGGCACGTTCATACTGTTCATTTACCATTCGCTAGTATTTTGAACACACATGTGAGCGATAGCTACCTTTCTTTGGGAAAAACTGAGTGACCAGTTGCCTGCCTCTCCGGTCCCTCTCAGCTTTCAGCTGCCTTTCTTTACGTTTTTGACAGCCACTCTTCATATTTAGCGATCATAGACTGTACACACTCCACTGCTGGCTGGCTGGCTGCTGCACCGCGACACAGCAATCGCGCTTCTACCAGAACTGGACCGTACCATTTCGCAAAAGGGGGAGGGTTAAATGACAATATGTTGAAGAACTCAAGAAATAGACAACCTTGTTCAATTAGCTCATTTTACCAGATGGAATATTGCATTGTTGTTATTTCAAAAGTCTTATTAAAATCATTAAAAGCATATTATCAGCCCCTTAAAGGGCCCCATGGCAGTGCTGGGCCCCTAGAATTGTTCTAACCTTTCCCCCCCTGGCGGCGCCCATGTCTATGCCTATGGGGCTCCGCTTGCTGCTATCAAATTGAAATTGAGGGTCACATTGTTCTTTGCTACTGAAATTTAGGGAACGGTGTTCAAATAAAAGCATTAAAATATTCCTGCTAATTTTGCAAAAAATAACGATAAAGATGTTAGATTTCTTTTCATACGTTAGACAACAGACATGCTGTCCCAAAGGTGTTTTTAAATTATTTCTATATATTTTCCTCAAATCGTTTATCAAAAAATATTTATTTTTTTCATTGTTACAGAGGGTATTCAAGGATAGAGTGGTGCTTGAAAGTTTGTGAACCCTTTAGAATTTTCTATATTTCTGCATAAATATGACCTAAAACATCATCAGATTTTCACACAAATCCTAAAAGTAGATAAAGAGAACCCAGTTAAACAAATGAGACAAAATATTATATTTGGTCATTTATTTATTGAGGAAAATGATCCAATATTACATATCTGTGAGTGGCAAAAATATGTGAACCTTTGCTTTCAGTATCTGGTGTGACCCCCTTGTGCAGCAATAACTGCAACTAAACATTTCCGGTAACTGTTGCTCAGTTCTGAACACCGGCTTGGAGGAATTTTAGTCCATTCTTCTGTACAGAACAGCTTCAACTCTGGGATGTTGGTGGGTTTCCTCACATGAACTGCTCGCTTCACGTCCTTCCACAACATTTCGATTGGATTAAGGTCAGGACTTTGACTTGGCCATTCCAAAACATTAACTTTATTCTTCTTTAACCATTCTTTGGTTGAACGACTTGTGTGCTTAGGATTGTTGTCTTGCTGCACGACCCAGCTTCTCTTGAGATTCAGTTCATGGACAGATGTCCTGATATTTTCCTTTAGAATTTGCTGGTATAATTTAGAATTCATTGTTCCATCAATGATGGCAAGCTGTCCTGGCCCAGATGTAGTAAAACAGGCCCAAACCATGATACTACCACCACCATGTTTCACAGATGGGATAAGGTTCTTATGCTGGAATGCAGTGTTTTCCTTTCTCCAAACATAACACTTCTCATTTAAACCAAAAAGTTCTATTTTGGTCTCATCCATCCACAAAGCATTTTTCCAATAGCCTTCTAACTTGTCCACGTGATCTTTAGCAAACTGCAGACGAGCAGGAATGTTCTTTTTGGAGAGCAGTGGCTTTCACCCTGCACACCATTGTTGTTCAATGTTCTCCTGATGGTGGACTCATGAACATTAACATTAGCCAATGTGAGAGAGGCCTTCAGTTGCTTAGAAGTTACCCTGGGGTCCTTTGTAACCTCACCGACTATTACACGCCTTGCTCTTGGAGTGATTTGTTGATCGACCACTCCTGGGGAGGGTAACAATGGTCTTGAATTTCGTCCATTTGTACACAATCTGTCTGACTGTGGATTGGTGGAGTCCAAACTCTTTAGAGATGGTTTTGTAACCCTTTTCAGCCTGATGAGAATCAACAACGCTTTTTCAGAGGTTCTCAGAAATCTCCTTTGTTCGTGTCATGATACATTTCCACAAACATGTGTTGTGAAGATCAGACTTTGATAGATCCCTGTTCTTTCAATAAAACAGGGTGCCCACTCACACCTGATTGTCATCCCACTGATTGAAAGCACCCGACTCTGATTTCACCTTCAAATTAACTACTAATCCTAGAGGTTCACATACTTTTGCCACTCACAGATATGTAATATTGGATCATTTTCCTCAATAAATAAATGACCAAGTACAATATTTTTGTCTCATTTGTTTAACTGGGTTCTCTTTATCTACGTTTAGGACTTGTGTGAAAATCTGATGATGTTTTAGGTCATATTTATGCAGAAATATAGAAAATTTCTAAAGGATTCACAAACTTTCAATCACCACTGTACACTCTGTATTGTCATTACATACTTTATTCCTCTGAAATGGCTTTAAAGGTCTTGTGTGTAGATTATACAAACTTCTTAGGAAGAACATAATAAAACAAAACACGACCATGAAGTCTTATGATTCATTTAACCATAAATAGAGATTTTTAAATTAGGTTATTTTTTGTGTTCTAAAATGGCTTTTCAGTGTCCAGATTGAATTTTAGCAGTTAGCTACAAAAATAAAACACTGAAACACTGATGGTAGCTAATCTGATTCAAGGATATAGCAGGAAATAGATTGCGTTCTAGTCAATATGAGATCCAATACAATAAGTGAACATCTAAAACACTCCCCATAAGTAAGAATTTCCCAAAGATCTTCAGTATTAATGGGCTTTTTCTTTAAGATGCATGGCCAAATCATCCATCCATTATCTATACCACTTATCTGTCAGGCCCATAGGGGAAGTTGAATCCTAGCTGACTTCAGGCAAGGTACACCCTGGGCAGGTCACCAATCTATTGCATGACTAGCACAAAAACAACTATCCACATCTATTATTTAGAGTAGCCATTTAACCTCATTCTCAGTCTTTGAACTGGGGGAGGAAATTGGTGTATCCGGAGGAAACCCACGCAGATGCAAGGAGAACATGCAAACTCCACAGAGAAAGGCCCCAGTTGGCCATGAGGTTTGAACCCAGAATCTTCTTGAGGCGACAGTGATGACCACTGCACCACCGTGCCACCATGGCAAAATTAAAGGTACTTGATTTCACATGGGCAGCATGGTGGTGTAGTGGTTAGCGCTGTCGCCTCACAGCAAGAAGGTCCGGGTTCGAGCCCCGTGGCCGGCAAGGGCCTTTCTGTGCGGAGTTTGCATGTTCTCCCCGTGTCCACGTGGGTTTCCTCTGGGTGCTCCGGTTTCCCCCACAGTCCAAAGACATGCAGGTTAGGTTAACTGGTGACTCTAAATTGACCGTAGGTGTGAATGTGAGTGTGAATGGTTGTCTGTGTCTATGTGTCAGCCCTGTGATGACCTGGCGACTTGCCCAGGGTGTACCCCGCCTTTCGCCCGTAGTCAGCTGGGATAGGCTCCAGCTTGCCTGCGACCCTGTAGAAGGATAAAGCGGCTAGAGATAATGAGATGAGATGAATGATTTCACATGTGATGGCATTCTCTGACCATGGTCTGGTGCCCACTGACAACATGTATCCAATCTAAATGTTTCCCATGAATAAAAAACTATAGAACTGTTTGCATCATTTAGTGCATCTTAAAATGGAGGAATTTAAACTATTGCTGGGTTTCATGTGACATCACCTCCGCCTCATTAGTTATTCAAAACTTTAGCTGGTGGTCTACCAAAGCTCAGTTGACAAAGTGTTTGCACGAAGAAGGTGCATTGCTCGCATGAAAAATGCCTTGCGCTTGTATTGTTTTAGGTTGTTTGAATCCCTCGTGCTAAATTTGTAGACGACCTGACGGTCCTCGAAATAATCCCAAGAAATGCACCTTCTATCTTACCATACGTAGTTTCTGAGGTGCAGTCTTTTGCAGCTAATAACATGTGCCTAAATCCAGTGAAATGCAAGGTAATGTCGGTTGACTTTCTTTGCTATAATAGTTATCAGTGCCTGCCTATTGCCACATGCGGTTCTTTTTTGGAACGAGTCGAGGCATTTAAATTTCTTGGAGTATATATTTTACATGACTTGACTTGGGCGGTTCACTGTGATTGATTATATAGTGAAGAAAGCCAATCGTAGGCTTTATGCCATTAGACAGCTTAAGCGCTGCGGAGTGCCTCCCTTGGATATTATTAAAGTGTACTGCTCACTCGTAAGATCGACATTAGAATACGCTTCTGTTGTTTTTGCCGGCCTTCCACAGTACCTTTCTGACGCTATAGAGAAGATTCAGAAGCATGCACTTTCTATCATATTCCCAGGTGTTGAGTATAGAGAAGCCTTAACTAAAGCTAACTTAGTTACATTATATGATCGCAGAATTACAGCATGTAAGAAGTTTATGTCTAAATTAAAGCCAGAAAACCCAGTATATAGCCTTGTGTCAAGTCACTTGGTTGTAACAAGCTCGCACTATGCATTAAGATCGGCGAACAAAGTTTATGTACGAAATGTAGCAACTAATAGATTTAAGAACTTTGTTACCCACAAATTTGTGCAAGATTTATCCTATGTTGCTTGACGTTTTATATATTGCGTATATATAACTGTTTATTCATATTGTATTGTCTGGTATTTATTGTTTCTGACCTAAACCTGTAATTCAGTTATTTTACTGCAAAAGGTTTAAATAAACATATTATAATCAATCAAATCATGAAACTGATAAAAGTTTCTTCAGGGTTCCCCGTGAACTAATAAAAATGGGTGAACAAACAAAGGATTTCACAAAAAGACGTCAAAAAAGGTGGCTTTGGAACCTCTCACTGAAATCGAAGGGAGCCGAGTCGAAGCATGCTCGAGTTTGCAGTGATCACTTTGTGAAAGGTTTGTATATCCCTCTCTGCTATGTCCTTAGTGTTTTCCAAGTACTTTTCTTGCTACGTGTCGTTATTTTATGATACTTTTTTTAGTCATGAAGCGCTAAAGTCCCCAGCTGTTTCTTTATTTACGCCTCACAAAGTCCATATGCATGAAGGTCGCGATAAAATTCTTACCCAGCCATACAGTTACAATGCACCGTGATCACTTCTCTGTCTTGTTTAACTAAGATCCAGGTCTTTAAAGGGGTTTCTGATGATCTTTGTGAATGATTTACCTGAGAGATAAGAGCCAACACAAGTGAGAATCAAGCAAACTGTTGTTTGTTTACATTTCAACTTGCAGCGCTTCGTTGTAAAGACATGAACGAAAAGCTTAAAAAAGAAAAGATAAAAAACCCAGCCATAATTACACAGGCAAAAACAATATAGGATTCATTCGGCAGCGACTTGATACCGAGGTCTTTTACCCAGCCACATACAAAAAAGTTGTAAGCCTCCAAACTCTTCCACGCTTTCATCTGTTTTGCGGTGTAGAAGGACTTCTGCAACACCAGATAGTTCGAGATGTCAGGGAACTTGACTGAAGGGTAGTTTTCGACATCGTATGACAAATCCTTCTTTCCCAGACTGTAGGGATCTATTCCATTGCACATAGCAATCTTCTGAATATATCTAAAGCAAGCAGTGGCTTCTAGATTATGAGCATACTCTGATAAGTTATCGCTAGTTGTTTGCACTACGGCAGCCATTGAGACCACCAACTATTTCACTTCCGGTAAAACCGCTAAGAAAAGTCACGTGACTGAAACCCAGGAATACTTCAAGGTAAATAGAAATTAAACCACATGGACCCTTTTAATAATGACATGAAAAGTTTCAGTTAATCAAAAAGTGTTTATTTAAATGTTACACCTGATGATCCATCTTGTGGTAGTGCTCTTAACATGATTTATCCTGTATTATTATTTAAATTCCAGTGCTTTATATAACTGATGGACACAGTGCCAGTTTTTTTGCGATTAATATAATTCCAGTTGTCTTTGTTGCATGTATACATCACTTACATTTATCAAAGACAAAAAGAATTATAGGCTATAGCTAAACTAAAAAAAAAAAATTGTTAGTTCATAATTTGTTGGGGGTTCTCTCATTACTGCAGCTATTGGAAAAAAAAAAAAGATGAACGTGTCAAAAATTGGATTAAGTTAATCTGATAAATGAATATGATAAGCTCCCCAACTAAAAATTAATGGCATCCATGAATAGCACAAATCCACAAATATTTTCTAATGTCAGTAGGTTAAATAGGTCACCTGAATGAATGTAGGTTAATTGTAAAACTTGGAGTTTGTGTTGTTGGCCAGGCTCTGAGGTTTTCTTTTGTGTAAAAAAATGAACACAAATGCACAATGCTATGCAAACAGAACACAATGCTGAAATTTCTACATTCCAGATCAAGAACTGTTGGGTACGTCTCGCCAAATCTGTGAATGATATTCAATGAGCATGATGGCCGCTTGGACATTTTGACCTGCAAAGTCACTGGCCCTCAATCCTACTGAAAACTCATGCTTAGTACTTAATAGAAGTAGGATTATTTGAAACTGCAGCTTTAACACCAAAATAGTCACCTACAGACTCCAGCTGAACTGCACATCCAAGTCAGTGGGCAAGAAAATTAGTGTGCCATTTCTTGCTTAAAGCTTATGCCTCCAGTCACCTTAATAACAGCATTAATTCTGTCATGTAAAGATTCTGTACCTGCTGTTCCAAATAATCCCACTAGTCTTCAATAAGATTGCGGTCTAGTGAATTGCAGGCCAATGAAAACGTCTGTATGTGTCATCCTCTTCAAACATCACAGACAGATTTATATTCTAGTTATCACCCAAGAATAAGGGTGTGTTGGTGTTGTCGGTTTTGACATGAAGTACAAAAGACAACCTCAGAATAGCAATTTCATACTAGTTTGCATCCAACCAGTTCTGCAACATGACTGAGACTGTCTCCTTCATACAGGTGGAACATATAGCCTCTACACTCTGCTATCAACCAGGTCTGTCAGCTACTGTGGCTCACACTTCATTCCATCCTGCCCTCTTCATCCCCACAGTCCTCTAGACTTTAAACATATGAATTAATAAACTTATCCCTAATGAGCAAGCCTGAGGCAAAAGTGACAAGGAAAAACACCCTGAGATGGCATGAGGAAGAAACTTTGAGAGGAACCAGACTCAAAAGGGAACCCATCCTCATTTGGGTGATAATAGATTACATGATTATAAATAACTAAAGGGCGGCACGGTGATGTAGTGGTTAACACTGTTGCCTCACAGCAAGAAGGTTCTGTGGTCAAGCCCAGTGGCCAACAGTGGCCTTTCTGTATGGAGTTTGCATGTTCTCCTCGTGTCTGTGTGGGTTTCCTCTGGGTGCTCCGGTTTCCCCCACAGTCCAAAGACATGCAAGTTAGGCTAATTGGTGGCTTTAAATTGACCGTAGGTGTGAACGTGAGTGTGAATGGTTGTTTATCTCTCTGTGTCAGCCCTGTGATGATCTAGTGACTTGTCCAGGGTGTACCCCACCTCTCACCCATAGTCAGCTGGGATAGGCTCCAGCTTGCCTGCAACCCTGCACAGGATAAGCAGCTACAGATAATGGATGGATGGATGGATGGATGGATAAATAAGTCACTTCTATAAATCTGTCCTATATAGTCAAAAAGTACAATTGTGTAACCAGGAAATTCATTATAGTTTTGACATGAAGTTTATTTTATTAACGTTATCAACTGTTCATTGATGAAGACTTGAGTGCAAAACTGTTCACAACAACTACGATCCTAAAGTTATCATGGCAAAACTGTGTGTGCAGAGCCATCTTCTAAGGCGAAGTTTACATTAGACCGTATCTGTCTCGTTTTCTTCGCGGATGCACTGTCCGTTTACATTAAACCGCCTGGAAACGCCGGGAAACGGGAATCCGCCAGGGTCCACGTATTCAATCCAGATCATGTCAGCTCCGGTGCTGTGTAAACATTGAGAATACACGGATACGCTGTGCTGAGCTCTAGCTGGCGTCGTCATTGGACAACGTCACTGTGACATCCACCTTCCTGATTCGCTGGCGTTGGTCATGTGACGCGACTGCTGAAAAACGGCGCGGACTTCCGCCTTGTATCACCTTTCATTAAAGAGTATAAAAGTATGAAAATACTGCAAATACTGATGCAAATACTGCCCATTGTGTAGTTATGATTGTCTTTAGGCTTGCCATGCTTCCACTTGCAAGTGGTAAGTGATATGCGCTGGGATCACACACACAGCGTCTCAGTCCCGAATCACTGCTTGTGCACTACACTCGCGCACTCTGTGAGCTGCGCAGGGCCGGAGTGCACACCCTCCAGAGGGCACTCGCTGTTCAGGGCGGAGTGATTTGGAGCGCAGGATGCCTGCGGAGCCGAGCGTATCCGTGTATTGGTGTTGCTGTGTGCACGCAAATCGTGTATTGGTGTTGCTGTGTGCACACTAATCGTTTTAAAAACGTTAATCTGATGATCCGCTGATACGGTCTAATGTAAACATGGGCTAAGTGTATCCTTAAGCTGTTCTGCTATGAATGTCTTCTGTCCCTCCTCCTTGCTTGGAAACTGTAGCTTGTCCACATCTTCCATTTCCTGCCCGTTCACTGTTTCTCCCATCCCTCCATTATCCATAACCACTTATCTTATGCAGGGTTGAGGACAAGCTGGAGCCTATCCCAGCTGACTATGGGCGAGAGGCGGGGTACACCCCGGACAAGTCACCAAATCATTGCAGGGCTGACACATAAAGACAAACAACCATTCACAGTCACATTCACACCTACAGTCAATTCAGAGCCACCAATTAACCTAATCTGCATGTCTTTGGACTGTAGGGGAACCCAGAGCACCTGTAGGAAGCCCATGCAGACACAGGGAGAACATGCAAACTCCACACAGAAAGGCCCCTGTCGGCCACTGGGCTCAAACTGTTATTCCTGTTTTGACTTTGAACCACTCAGTTCTACATTCTTCACTCATTACAGTCGGACCTTTTCCTGACTTTTCAGGTGTTTGCTCCTCTTCCCGCATAACACTGATGATCTTATGAATTTTCATAGTAACCCAATCGATGTCCGCTTTCAGCAATTCTACTGGTATTTGGTCGACGCCTGCTGCTTTTTCCATTCTTTAGATTTTTGATCACTTCCTTTACTTCAGATATGTTTAGTGGGGATGTATCTATTTCGTCCATTTCTTGTGGTAGTTCCATGTCTGCTGTTTTAATCAGATCACTGGGGGGTGCCTCTATTCACTGCTCTTGCCAACATCTGATTTGACTTTATTTATTATTCAGACTCTTACAAATATTTTCGTGTAGTGCAAAGCTCTGCCTAGGTCTCTCATTGGCAAGTACTTTAGTCAAGCCATAAAGAATTTTTATGTGTTGCTGCCTTGCTGCCTTTTCAGACTCTTCTTCCATGTTTTCAGTCCATTTCCTTTTATTGTTCCTAATCTACCTCTTAAAGGAAAGCTCTGGGATTGTTTTATCCTGGACCCTATTTTCCCATCTCTCTGTGTCCAATTATTTACTATGGGAAAAAATAAAACAATTGAAATCAGAGTAGTATTCAAGTTACCATGGTATAACCGGCAACTGCAAAATGGCCATACAATATAATCCTATCAGGCAAACATCCAAGTCAAAGTAAACCACTTGTTTTTGCCACAAACAGGCTTGTAATGTTATTATAAGTGTCTGACAACATGGAAAGGAGCCGTACAGAAATACGCCTGTGTTTGTTTAATTCAATAACTGTAAAGCAACTAGAAAATGACTGTTTCTACAATCACTGGCTGCATTCAAAACATAAGTTTGGACACACCTTCTAATTCAATAGGTTTTTAAAAAAATTTTCTTAATTAAAAGACACGTCATGTCTTAAAGTAATGATGGATGTCGTTCCTCTTTACTTAATCAAGCAGTTCTTGACATAATATGGATTACTACAGTTGTGGAATAGGGCTATTTACTGTATTTGTATTATTTAGTGTTTACTGTTTAATCTCAAACACATTAAGAAGGCAAGAAATTGCACTAATTAGCTTTTGATGAGGCACAGCTGTTAAATGAAAAGTATTCCAGGTGACTACCTCATGAAGCTGGTTAAGGTAATGCCAATAATGTGCGAAGCATCATCAGGGTAAATGGTGGCTACGCTGAAGAATCTAAAATATGAAATATATTTTGTTTAACACTTTTTTGTTCACCACATAGTAATTCCATACATCTCATCTCATCTCATTATCTGTAGCCGCTTTATCCTTCTACAGGGTCGCAGGCAAGCTGGAGCCTATCCCAGCTGACTACGGGCGAAAGGCGGGGTACACCCTGGACAAGTCGCCAGGTCATCACAGGGCTGACACATAGACACAGACAACCATTCACACTCGCATTCACACCTATGGTCAATTTAGAGTCACCAGTTAACCTAACCTGCATGTCTTTGGACTGTGGGGGAAACCGGAGCACCCGGAGGAAACCCACGCGGACACGGGGAGAACATGCAAACTCCGCACAGAAACTTCCTTGGACCACTTTTGGTAGGTACTAACCACTGCATGCCTGGAACACCCCACAAGATGTGACTTTTTGGAGATGCTCAGACCCAGTCATCCAGCCATTGCAATTTGGACCTTGTCAAAGTCACTCAAATCCTTATGCTTGCCTATTTTTCATGCTTCCAACACATCAATTTCAAGAACTGACTGTTCTCTTGCTGCCTAGTATATCCCACCCCTTGACAGGCACCACTGTAACAAGATAAACAAGATTCATTTCACCGGTTAGTGGTCATAATGTTATGGCTGATCAGTGTATATATTTTGTGTGTGTGTGTGTGTGTGTGTATACGTGTGCATGCATGTATTGGAGCTTTAAAATAATATTTTGGTGACTAGCCCTCTGGTATTTTACTGTTCCCCTTTGAAAAAAGCCTTGCTGTATAGTTTTTTTTTTTTTGACCAGGGAGCTTTTGTAATTACCTATACTATTTCTGTGCATTCACAGTCTGGCATGAGGTGGTTTCTCATGCAGACTCTTCCTCACCAAGTCCAATGCCTCCAGTGCAGTGCCCCAACTCAGAGCAATGCCCCAAGCGGAATGGCCGTAGTTGTGCACCAACAGCACCTGGTGCTCCTGAACCTGTAACCATTCTCTCTCCAGACGCAGGTTGTTCCTGCCAGGTCTCAGCCCCACCTTTTCTCCAAGGACCTGAGCGGTCCTTAGCGATGGTACAAACTCACTGCAGCGCTCCATAATGCCCTTGCTGTCATCCTTATCCACCTCCAAATTCCAGACATTCACCTGCCGTGTACCCCCCAGAGTGACGTAGTCAATGCCAGGGTAGATGTAGGTACTTCCATCTCCATCACGAACGAAATGCTTCAGCCAGGGTGCATGAACTTTGATGATCTGGCCACGTATTGGGTGGACCTGCTCATCCCCTACCAAAGAACGGGAGCCGAGGCCTGAGCAGTTGATGATGACATCGTAGCTACGAGCAAGCTGCTGAAGGTCAGTCACTTTCTCTCGTTTCATTTGACCGCCTGCTTTTGTCAACCTTTTATTGAAAACAGACTGTTAACAATTCATTTATCAGACAATGACACAACAGGACAGAGTCCAAAACATAAAAGAAATGGCAAACAGACATCCTACAGTAAAAGACTCAACAACATCCCAGAAGGTAATGTTAAAGAGGATTTCGAAAACATGTTTTGCTGCTCTGTACTATGACTTCCACTCGACTTATTTTAAATTAATAACAAAGAGGGAATGTTTACCTTTTCTCCAGCCATGGCAAGTATCTGAGGCTTTCACACTTCATAGTGGTTACAGCTCGGCCATACTTATGATTAGGGAATCTCTTCATTTCACGATCAGTCATAGTCCGAAATCCAAACACAATATCAGCCCAGTATGGTTTTATGATACTCGGGACCTCTTTGAATAGCTCATATCTGGACAAATTAGATGTAGGTTTATTAGAGAGCACAGTCTATAGTACATAAAACTGTGATAGAACAATGTCTCTTTTCTACATTGTATTTTTATGATGCAGTCATAAAATTCCAGAGTATAGGTTCAAACAATACCCTGAGCTCTGAAGTACCCCTGCATCTGAGGCCTGCGGTGATTCAGTAATTGCCAGCAGATGATCAAATGTGCCTTTAAACCAACGCCGCTGACGTTCCAGAGGAATCCCTGGTGCACACGCAGGGTAAGAAATCAACATTGTGAAATCACCGAACATAGTTTTGGACTTTTCCTCAGAACTAAACATGTTTGTTGTATTTTAGCAATAGTCTTTTTTACCTGGAATCTCCTTGGGCAAAAGGATCCCAGCAGCAAGATCACTGGTGGTGTCTGGAGAGAATTTCTCAGCCAGTATGGTGACGGTGCAGAAGGGCAACGCCTCAGCTATACACACTGCCGTGGACAGTCCGACCACCCCTGCCCCAATTACGACAACGTTCACCTTCTTCATGCTGGAGTGTTACTGCAACAATGGATGAAGTGCCAAAAGAGTCAGGTTATATATGAGTCCTGGCAGGACAACCCATTCCCTCAAAGAGCAAAGATTACGCTTTCTTGTCTACATGAGCAGTAATAAAACAATTATTACCATTTTAGGTCAAGCTGCACATTGTACAGTTAAGTTTCAACATAGAAAGGAGGTCAGAAAAATGTAATGCTTCCCTTGTGTTTCTTTAATAAACGCTACAGTTTGATCTCGACTACTATGCCTGTTTGCTCTGTGTATGTCCCACATAACGCTGCTCAGCTAAGAGTTACACAGTGTATTACAGGCAGGTACAGGACTGTGTTATATGCCAAAAACAAGAAGACACTATGCTGGGTGTGATCAAAGCCATGATTAGCATTAAAGTGGATGAGATGATGAGATATATCCACACTGTGACAGGAATTCATTTCGCCCCACACATTTTCATTTCATTTTTAAATAGTCATTGCTTTTTTTTTTAATGATTGATTGATGTATGACAATACCACAGTGAACCCACCTTACTCAGCACTTTTTATGAACAGAGGATTAGGCAAAATTTCACTTACAGGGTGACTAATTTTAAATCAGTTACCTGCAGCAAAACTGTCCCCAAATAACATGCCAAGTGGGGACACAAACCTGCATTTTCCAAGTGAAAGCCCTGTGCATTAACCATTACATGGTGGCTTTTTGTTTGTTTTTTGTTTTTTCTGCATGTAAACCGATGGCACTCTTTATACCTTCAGCTGGGCGGCACAGTGGTGTAGTGGTTAGCACTGTTACCTCACATCAAGAAGGTTCTGGGTTCGAGCCCAGTGTCTGACGAAGGCCTTTCTGTGTGGAGTTTACATGTTCTCCCCGTGTCTGCGTGGGTTTCCTCTGGGTGCTCCGGTTTCCCCCACAGTCCAAAGACATGCAGGTTAGGTTAATTGGCTACTCTAAATTGCCCATAGTGAGTATGCAGAAAGGAACTGGCCACCCTACTGCTGCAATTCTGGCCAAGTCAACCAAAACATGGTTCGCCTCAAGCCCAGATTGGGTTTGGCAGTGACAACAATGGTTATATCTGACCAGTTTGCACGCAGCTTTTTTTTTTTTCACCAACAAAACATGTTAGAAATGTGACTATTTGTGGCAACTTCAGCTTGACATAACACCGTTTTGTTTCACTTGGACACAGTTAGCATGTAAAAATGGAGTTATGCTAACATGAATAACATTAACTTATCTGAAGTCCTTTCAGAAATATGTTTTAGCATAATCTTGCCAAATAAACAATGTAGAAATCTTTTTCTTGTGACGTTAGATACCCAATATAATTTTGAGTTTGAAAAGAGTTTGCTAGCATGTCAGGTGGAGCTTCACTGACTAGCTAGCTTAACATTAAACCATCATGATGCACAGCATGCATTAATTTTGTGAATTCACAAACTAATCCAGTAGGTTGCTTCAGAGGCATGAGGTATTATAAAATTGTGTCAACAATACAACGTGTTGACAGAAAATGTACTTTTAATACTTAAGTATTTTTAAAAACAAGTATTTCAGTACTTTAACTTAAGTAAAAATTTGACTGTACAACTTTCACTTGTATCGAAGTAACATTTGACCAGTGGGATCTGTACTTTGACTTAAGTAATGAAGTTGGGTACTTTGTCCACCTCTGGAGGCGACAGTGCTAACCACTACACCACTGTGCCGCTCATCATTTGCAGAAATATTTTCACTAATTTTACCAGATCGCTATGGATTTTTATTTTTAAGATATGCTGATATATATTATCAAGTCAACACACCATGTACGATGAGGCTTCATTTATTTATATCATACTGTTTGAGCAATGTTTTTGTATTGCACACATAAATCACATTTCATAACTAATGCCGCTTTTCCACTACAAACGCGGCTGAGCCGTGCCGTGCCGAGTCGAGCTGAGTCGGGCTGAGCGGGGCTATTGAAGTTGCATTTCGACTACAACCGCGCTGAACCGTGCTGGCTGGAAGTGGGTGGACACATTGGGTGGAGTTAGCGAAAGTGGGTGGACGTCACGTGATGTCGTTAAGCAGCGCAAACAGTGACATCAGTGACAGTGGCGGAACAAGTCAGAGCCGGGCCGGGGGCGGGGCAAATGACCGGGCATTTTATTAAAGCTTATCATAACATCATTTTAGGCTACAAAATGTCCGCAACTGCGGTGTTTACCAATTTCAACACTACCGGGTGCAACTATGTTATTTAGTACATCAAGTCCTTCAAACGAACATGTAACTCAGAAACAAAAAACATTAGGATACTGTACATGGCTCATAATAAAACATCAATAGCCTATACTGCGCACATTATTTGAAGGGCATAAGAATGAGCGCTCAGAGGTTGCAACGGTGACAGGAAGAGTCAGAAATAAAAGGAGGGCGGTGCAAACCTCACTGAATGCACTGTGTTTACCAATTTCAACACTACGGGGTGCAACTATGTTATTTTGTACATTAAGTCCTTCAAACGAACATGTAACTCAAACAAAAAAACATTCGGCGACATACTGTACATGGCTCATAATAAAACATCAATAGCCTACTGCGCGCATTATTTGAAGGGCATACGACGAGCCTTGCGCTCCGCGAACTCGTCCACGATGCTCTGTATGTCACTGATTCAGTGAGCTTTTAAGCGGTAGTCTCACGACCCGAATAGTAAACAATAAACATGGAGGACATGGAGTCGTTAGTATTGCTGGGCCCTGTACTACGAACGGAGGTTAACCTACCCAGAAGTAACCCAGGGTTCCCCCGCTAAACCGGGGTTGACAAAACCTGGTTATCTTGTTTGGGGTTAAACGGTACTACGACGCCAGTTATGAAGTTGATTTGTTGAACCTGGTTTAACCTAATCAGGGTTAATGCGCGTTCACGTTAAAGGAGAGGTTATCGGCGCAAATCCCCACTGTTCACAATGGCACGGTCGCCGTACTTCACGGAGGAAGAATGCGCTGTCATAATGCAAAGCTACGAGGAGTTCAAAACAACATTAAGAGCAAAATCTAACACAGCGGCTGCCAATAAGGAGCGGCAAGCATGTTGGCAACGAATTGCCGATCGGGTAAATGCGCAAGTACATTCTCCCTTCTACATGTTCCAGAACAGAAGTATAGGATGAGAGAAAGCTTCATGATCAATCACAAGTCACAGAAAATGGTCCTTCGACGTGGCCCCAGTCATATATAGCTTGTTTAATGTCCGAAAAATCCTGAATAAAATTTGGTATGGTAAATTCATGGAGTAGCCTACTTAAGCTGATATGTGCACAGAGTCACATGAATTAGGATGACTGACTGTTCAGTCCCTTTGACTAAGTTGGTGTATGTCCTGTGAACATTTCAGAGGCAACAGCAGTGCCAAACGCACCTGGCAACAGGTGAAAATGAAATATAAAAACATCATTCATAATGGGGTGTGTGTGTGTCGTTCTTTTTCTGTACTGTGTTTCAGATGAAAAAGCTTTTGCCCAAGGACAAGAAGTAGGCTAAACAGCATTTGCCTTTTATTTATTCAAGTTTTATCTGTTTGCCTAATAGTTCAAATTGTTTTGTATATAGTTTATAATGTAGTTGTGTGATATTAATGATAATATTGTGGGAAAACTACTTTGCACAGACGTTCATTTAATTTATTCTATCGTCATTTTGTTTGTTCTATTTTTGTGTATTTTATTTATTTATCTGTTTGTCTAGTTGTATCTATTTTTCTAATATATTTTTTGCATTAATTGTTTTTTCCTATTAAAATAATCTTGTGTTCTTGTTATAACTTTATCTATTTATCTGACTGTTTAGTTCTATCTATTTTTGTTACAATTTCAATATTTTTAATACAAGTTTTTTTCTATTAAAATGTTCTTGTGTTATATTTATTGTAGTTGTATCTATTTTATATCTCAGACTTAAATATTTTTGTAAAACAAGTGTTTTTCTATAAAATATTCTTGCGTTCTTGATAACTATGTTCTTGAGTGGGTTCTTTTTTTTTTTTTTTACAGAAAAGCCGTTCTGCATGGACATTCATTGAAGCCCTCATTGTTTTTTAATGGTTATTTATGAGCGTTTAGGGGTTACAATAATGTAAGTCTAGGTTGCTTTATATAAAAGGTATGTCCAGAAATATTGATGTCACTATCTAAGTAGAGGGATCTGGCTTCTTTAGACGCTGTCTTCTTAAAACTGAATAAATATTTAAAAAGAGCCAAATGAGCCAGTCTTTTGAATGGCTCTTTTCAAAGAACGGATCACAAAGATGCGGATCCCGTCAAAGAGCCATAAATCCCATCTCTAATCTGCGCTCCGATATCGCACGGGTCATCCAGGTACGCTGGCATTGTCTCTAGAGGAAATGTCGGTGGAGAGGTGGTGTTTAAAAAGGGCGTGGTTAATCGGAAACCTCGGGTTAACCAAGAACATAACCTGAGACGAGCAGGTTTGAGATGTAGCGTAAGTTGCCATGGCAGCATACCTCGGTTTGAACATAGCCAACTTTCGTAGTATGGGTTAATCGGGAAGTTACGCTGCACGTGATCAAGTTACTCTCGAAGTTACCCTGGTAAGCCAGAAAACCCGCTTCGTAGTACAGGGCCCTGGTCTTGGTGCTGTGGCTTGTTGTCACCTACAACGCCAACAGATACTGGCAAGAGCGTATAGATGAGGCGAGGCGCATAAGGCTTCAGAAATTCTCGTAATTCATAATTCTTCTTCTTCCGGGTTTGCGGTGTTTACAGATCCCAGCGCGCTCGCGGGGCGTGTGTGGGCATGTGAGGACACTCCTCCTCACCAATCAGTGCACAGGGGAGTGTCTGCTCACGCCCCCAACCTCAGTCGGCACGGTTTGGCTCGCTTCAGCCCCACTCCAAAACGGTGCGAGTTTTAGGGGCTAAGCAGGGCTGAAACGAGCTGAGTCGTGCTGGTTTTTGGTAGTCGAAACGCGAGCCGTGTCGGGCTGAAGTGAGCTGAAGTGAGCTGAAAAAGGGTAGTGGAAAAGGGCCATAAGTAACAAGTTTATATGAATTGTAAAAGTTCTCTGTTCGAAAAAAAACCCAATTAAAAAAAAAAAAACTACTGACAAACTGGACTAGAACTAGTGACTAACTGTTACAGCATGGGCTCGTTCACACACCGCAACATAAGAAGGGGGACACAACACAAGGGTTTAAAGTTCAAACAAAAATATGTTTATTAACCAATACAAAATATAACAACTCAAAAATGTCTAGGGTATGAATGTAGTGATGGTCGTACCTGAGTGGATGTGTGTTTGTGTCAGTATATGGTAAATGTTGAGGCAAAGAAAAAGAGCAAAAAGCCAGAAAACAGGAGGACAACAGAGTGCCCACACAAAGAATAAAAGTGCCTACCAGAGAGGGAGAGAAACCCCACCTTATAGGCCGTACCACCTATTCTAGCCTAATCAGTCAGGCCCAGACCTACCCGTGCACTGGCAGACTGGTGCCTGAAGGGGGCCCAAGGGGTCGTCACACTAACGCGAGTGTTTTTACCACATAAGAAAATCTACAAAAGACTAGGCACAACCACTTAATTATTCTACAGTGTCCACCAGGAACATACATACACATACAGGGACATAGCACAAAATTCTGGGCCCTATACATAAGTAGTCTTGATGGGCCCCCCTCCTCTCTTGATCCATGGCCCTCACACATTTTTTTCCCCAAAAATAATCGAGCCACTGTAAACATAAATCTGTAGACGTTCATAAAGTAGTAACTATTAACTGTAATGCTGAAAGTAGCCCCAATAATCTGTTATATGTGCTTGTCTAATGCTTAAAGTAGCCCCAATAATCTGTCATATGTGCTTAAGTCTACACAACATTTCAAACCTCCTTTCCCAATATCCTCTAGTCGAGCCTACAGTTACTTTACCGTGGTGACTATGGATAACATTAGGCTGCATGACATTACAATATTTTTTCATGCTTTTTAAAGTATTTATAGCCCCAAAAGTAGGCTATAAAACAAAGCTTTAAAATACCATTTTAGTTTTCTAACCATACATTAAAAAAAATCCTTACTGCATAATAAAATACAACCAAACAAGACTTGACTCACTAGTCATATTTTATTTGCAGAATTAAGAAGACAAAAGAAACATTGGAGCCCGCCCCCCGTAAATGCCACTGAAGGTAGCCTAATATTAATTTCATATGTGCTTAAGTCTTCACATAATTTCAAACTTCCTTTCTCAACAAAGGAAAAAAACTCTTCTGCATTGTCCTGACTATTTCCCATTTCTTCTTCTGTCCTCTCCTCATCCTTCTCACTATGCTCAGAGCAACCTTCATATTCCCTGCTCTCACTCCTGTCATGTCCATCATCCTCAATCACATCTTCTCTATCTACAAGGACAGACCCCTCTACAAGCATGAAGTATATGATTGATATTAGCCTCGAATCCTAATTATAGCAAAACATACAATAAAACACACTACATGATGTTAGTGTTGCTAAACACCATCCATCCATCCATCCATTATCTGTAACCGCTTATCCTGTGCAGGGTTGCGGGCAAGCTGGAGCCTATCCCAGCTGACTATGGGCGAAAGGTGGGGTACACCCTGGACAAGTCGTCAGGTCATCACAGGACTGACACAGTCACTACACTACAGTCGTTTACATGCACATAGAGAGAATCGAATTTCTGCCGTTGCTCGACTGAAATCGAAGTTCAAAATGCCATGTATACACCTTAATTCGGCTGAAATTGAACCGAACTTGATTTCTCGGAATCGAGCTACACGACCTAGTTTATGCGATTTCTGCCGAGCTACTTTGTGCATGTATACCCTATCGAGCTGAGCTACTTCCGGAAGTGACGAGACCACAAGCGGGAAACACAACAGCCTCGGTCGGCATGACAACAGTAGTAGCGAGCAGCAGAAGAGGTCAGGAGGAACAAACGAAGAAGAGAAAATGGCGATGTAGAGCTCTCTGAAGTGTGGGTGGAGCACAGAGGACGGCAGGACAAAGCTTCTGGTACTAATAGGCTTTTTATTGTCAGACTTTTCAGTTTAACAGCCTACTTTTATTCTTGAGAGACAAACACACACACACACACACACACACACACACACACAGGTGCGCGCGCTGTGTTCTAGTCCCGGGATGAGCTCTTGCTCTCCCTCTGCCTCCTTAAATAGGGCGCAGTTACTGGGAAGCCACACAAACACAGGTTAATTACCGTCAGGTGTAGTTATTCTGCCACTCACCTTCCCTGGCTCCGCCCTCCTGTCACAGACCGGCGCTTGACCACACCCCCACTGCTACAGGCAAGCAGAAACGTGCACTTCTGGAGCAATGAGGAGACAGACTTCATGCTCATTCAGCTTAAGGAGTTGAATATATTAAAATTCATGGACAGGAGAAAAACGCGCAATGGAGAACACGGAACTGATAACTTTGTTTACACTCTTGAATAGCTCTTCTTCATGACGACAACCGGAAGTGTACCAACACGATGGGGCGTGTTGCGCCACCTGTGGCTCGGGTGCACAATGCACCTCACACAATAGCCCGATTTCAGTTGTGTGCATGTAGGATTGGATTTCTCTGGCACCCTGCTGGGACCTTCAGCTCGATTACCGACAGCAGCTCGATTTGGATGTGCATGTAAACGTAGTCATTCACTACATTTACATGCACATAGAGAGAATCGAATTTCTGCCGTTGCTCGACTGAAATCGAAGTTCAAAATGCCATGTATACACCTTAATTCGGCTGAAATTGAACCGAACTTGATTTCTCGGAATCGAGCTACACGACCTAGTTTATGCGATTTCTGCCGAGCTAGTTTGTGCATGTATACCCTATCGAGCTAGTTGTCGAGCTACTTCCGGAAGTGACGAGTGACGAGACCACAAGCGGGAAACACAACAGCCTCGGTCGGCATGACAACGAATCATGACAACGGCATGAATCTTTTCTTTTTGTGGCATTGTTTGCACTGTTAAAATTTAGCTCACTTACTGTATCACCAAATACATCTGTACAGCTGTTGCATAGCTGTGAATTGTGTACATAAACAAGTCATTGTATTTGTGTGTGTGTGTGTGTGTGTGTGTCCAACATCTGAAGAATGTCAATAAAAACAAAACAATTGAACTTTTTGTGTGTTTATTAAGACATAAGTTAAATTGTAAGCAAAAAAAAAATATTTTTTTGTAAGCAAAAAATGGACTTTAGAAAAATATTATTGTGCAAAATAAGTTGTCTTACAAAACAGTGGTCTGCGCCGGACAGTTTGTAGCCATAGTCTGTTAAAGCAAGCCTAACAGCTTGAACACGGAACTGCTAGTGTTGCCAGATTGGGGGTTTTAAGTGCATTTTGGTGGATTTGAACATGTTTTGGGCTGGAAAACGTCAGCAGTATCTGGCAACACTATAGCTCTTCTTCATGACGACAACCGGAAGTGTACCAACACGATGGGGCGTGTAGCGCCACGTGTGGCTCGGGTGCACAATGCACCTTGCACAATAGCCCGATTTCACTTGTGCATGTAGGTTTGGATTTCTCTGGCACCCCTGCTGGGACCCTTTGCTCGATTACCAACAGCAGCTCGATTTGGACGTGCATGTAAACGTAGTCATTGAGACAAACAACCATTCACACCGACGGTCAATATATGGCCCTTTTCCACTACCCTTTTTCAGCTCACTTCAGCTCGCTTCAGCTCACTTCAGCCCGACACGGCTCGCGTTTCGACTACCAAAAACCAGCACGACTCAGCTCGTTTCAGCCCTGCTTAGCCCCTAAAACTCGCACCGTTTTGGAGTGGGGCTGAAGCGAGCCAAACCGTGCCGAGTGAGTTTGGGGGCGTGAGCAGACACTCCCCTGTGCACTGATTGGTGAGGAGGAGTGTCCTCATATGCCCACACACGCCCCGCGAGCGCGCTGGGATCTGTAAACACCGCAAACCCGGAAGAAGAAGAATTACGAATTACGAGAATTTCTGAAGCCTTATGCGCCTCGCCTCATCTATACGCTCTTGCCAGTATCTGTTGGCGTTGTCGGTGACAACAAGCCACAGCACCAAGACCAGCAACACTAACGACTCCATGTCCTCCATGTTTATTGTTTACTATTCGGGTCGTGAGACTACCGCTTAAAAGATCACTGAATCAGTGACATACAGAGCATCGTGGACGAGTTCGCGGAGCGCAAGGCTCGTCGTATGCCCTTCAAATAATGCGCGCAGTAGGTTATTGATGTTTTATTATGAGCCATGTACAGTATGTCGCCTAATGTTTTTTTGTTTCTGAGTTACATGTTCGTTTGAAGGACTTAATGTACAAAATAACATAGTTGCACCCCGTAGTGTTGAAATTGGTAAACACAGTGCATTCAGTGAGGTTTGCACCGCCCTCCTTTTATTTCTGACTCTTCCTGTCACCACTCTGAGCGCTCATTCGTATGCCCTTCAAATAATGTGCGCAGTATAGGCTATTGATGTTTTATTATGAGCCATGTACAGTATCCTAATGTTTTTTCTTTCTGAGTTACATGTTCGTTTGAAGGACTTGATGTACTAAATAACATAGTTGCACCCGGTAGTGTTGAAATTAGTAAACACCGCAGTTGCGGACATTTTGTAGCCTAAAATGATGTTATGATAAGCTTTAATAAAGGGCCCGGTCATTTGCCCCGCCCCCGGCCCGGCTCTGACTTGTTCCACCACTGTCACTGATGTCACTGTTTGCGCTGCTTAACGACATCACGTGACGTCCACCCACTTTCACTAACTCCACCCAATGTGTCCACCCACTTCCAGCCAGCACGGTTCAGCGCGGTTGTAGTCGAAATGCAACTCCAACAGCCCCGCTCAGCTCGACTCGGCACGGCACGGCTCAGCCGCGTTTGTAGTGGAAAAGCGGCATTAGAGCCACCACAATTAGCCTAGCCTGCATGTCTTTGGACTGTGGGGGAAACCAAAGCATCTGGAGGAAGCCCATGCAGACATGGGGAGAACATGCAGACTCCACACAGAAAGGCCCCCATCGGCCACTGAGCTCGAACTCAGAACCTTCTTGCTATGAGGCGACCGTGCTAACCACTACACCACCGTGCAGCCTTATTGCTAAACATCTTACAGTCAAAATAGCTAAAAATGATTTGTTTTCAGTTTGAACTGTATAAGCTCACCTTGTCTCAGGTCCACAGTATAATCAGAGGATGACGAGAGCTCTGTTGCTGCTCCACTCTCTGACAGTTTCTGAAACTGAGGGCCATGTGTTTCACAAGTTAAGTTCTGCAGCTAAGTAAATCTGATATATATTATGTGACGCAGCCTAGCTAGGCTACCTATGACATTGATTAGCCCATTATAATTAATTATATTATATAGAGCAGGGGCTACAATTAACGACAGTCCATAATTATTGACACCTTTTCAGATATACCAATAAAAAACAATTTTACAAAGGTGAGTTTCAGTTATAACAGTTATTATTGGTTAATTAATCAACCTGAAGACCCCCCTCGGCCTTTAATCTTGTTGTCTGATGACATGGCTCGTTACCTGAGATGGAATTTTTTTTCAGCACGATCAGCAAGTTGAGAAAAACCTGGACATTATCATCGCAGGTAAACATGGTGGAAAGATCATGGACATGTTTTTACTCATCAGATTCACTGATATTTGATGATATCCTTGTTGAAACCTACTTTGTTTCTTTCTCTTTCATTTGACAGTCACCATTTTGTATCTAAACGCGCATTTGAGAAGTCACGTGAGGTGTCGATAATAGTGATCACTTTCACCAGTGTCCACCATTATCGACACCCTGTGGAATTAAGTTACATTTACAACTGTTATGTATCGATCTTTGTGTAACATTGTTGAAGTAGATGAAGTACTTTAAAAAAAATAAAAGTGCTGTGATTTATAGTAATTTTTTCTGATTCATAAAAGAATGGAAAGTTTATAGAGTATCTGGAATCCTATTGCAATAAAGAGAATTAGACCAGAAGTAAATTCCTAGTATATAAAAAATTACATGCTTGAAATATTCAGATTTTTCTATTCCATTCAGAAAATATTTTTTGCAGTTTGTTGTAAATATCTACCACATATAATATTAGCAGACATTTTATATTTTTAGATGTAAATTTAAAATCTCAATAAAAAAAAGAAAGAAAATCGACCTTTGACCTGGATTTTCATGTGGTTACAATGCCAATTGCCTGTTGACATTTATTGATAAACTACAAAACCAGAAATTAATAAAAACAACAACAAATGATTAACAAAATGTGATCTATGAAAAGACTTAGAAAGTGGGTAGAGAGTGGAACAAAAATATTTTCTGACAGGTTAAACATTATCAGTTCATTTGTTTACAAACATCAGAATTGCTTCCTCATTTACGTAAGCACCAACACAGATATATTTATATAAAATATATTTTGTACTAAATACAAGTCTATGAAAAACAAATTTTAAATAAAAACTATGTTTTGTTAACTTAATACCACATACCAATTACTTTCTTTTTATAAATCATCATCTGGGTGTCGATAATTGTGGAACGGTGTGGATAACTGTGGACAAAGGTGTCAATACTTGTGGAATGGTGTCACATGATCTGATACGCTAAGTAATCGGGATTCAACTCATTTTTTTTCCAATGGAAGTTTCAGTAATTATTCATGCACAATTTACATATTGAAAGTCTTCCCTACTTTTGCAATGGCCAAAAGATCATTAAGGTGTCAATAATTGTAGCCGCCACTCTAGTAACTGCTAAATATTAATTTAATATTAAACATGTTTCAAATTAGTACTATTACAATGGTGTGGTGTATGCAAACAACAGTTTATTTAGCCTTGACCTCAGATTACAGATGTAACCAAGGTATCATGTGAAAGTGTATTATATGCAGAGGTGGACAAAGTACCCAACTTCATTACTTACAGTAAGTCAAAGTACAGATCCCACTAGTCAAATGTTACTCCGATACAAGTGAAAGTTGTACAGTCAAATTTTTACTTAAGTTAAAGTACTGAAATACTTGTTTTTAAAAATACTTAAGTATTAAAAATACATTTTCTGTCAACGCATTATTGTATTATTGTCACAACGCTTGCAAAACCTAATGCCTCTGAAGCAACCGACTGGATTTACTGATTAACTTGTAGAACCTGTAGAATAAACATCTGGTAGAATGTTACAAAATGAAACACAACTGAACTGAAAAAGAGCCATTGTCATTTTTGTTTTCTTTTTGTAACACTCCTCCCCACCCACACAAAGCAGCATGATAGGGTTCTGACTCAGCTCTGGCAGTGTGTACGCACACATGCATGTGCATGTTAATCAGGAAGACAGTGGAATAACTGTAAATGCAGCTTGCTAAGAAAATAAAAATGACAATCCAACCTGCTTAAAACCCAGGTCCACACCTCGAGCTTAATAACTACCCAACAGCAACACTGTTTTAAGCAAGACAAAAAAAAATGCAAGACCATCATCTGACATCAAAACAAAAAATGACAACAATTTGTTGTGACTGACTAGTACAATACTGTCCATCTCACAGGTCACACGTGCATGTATGTATTCATGCACATACTGTATGAATCTGCCTGTGCCATCATGCTGGTTTAATGTTAAGCTAGTTAGTCAGTGAAGCTCCACCTGACATGCTAGCAAAATCTTTTCAAACTCAAAATCATACTGGGTAGCTAACATTACTAGAAAATAAAGATTTCTACATTTTGTTTATTTGGCAAGATTATGCTAAAACATTTCTGAAAGCACTTCAGTTAAGTTAACATTATTCATGTTAGTGTAACTCCATTTTTACATGCTTACTAACAGTGTCCAAGTTAACTAGCTGTGTGTAAGATTTTGCATGTTCTCCCCGTGTCTGCGTGGGTTTCCTCCGGGTGCTCCGGTTTCCCCCCACAGTTCAAAGACATGTGGTTAGGTTAATATGGGACGGCCTTGGGCTGAGGTGCCCTTGAGCTAGGCACCAACTCCCAACTGCTCCCCGGGCGCTGTTAGCATGGCTGCCCACTGCTCTGGGTATGTGTGTGTGCTCATTGCTCACATGTGTGTGCATGTGTGTGTTCACTGCTTCAGATGGGTTAAATGCAGAGAGGAATTTCACAAGCATGTGATGAATAAAGTTGTTCTTCTTAAACGTTAGCCGTGGACAAGGTTATGGCAAGTTGGTGGGCAAATCCATAGAAAGCCATTTGACTAACCAAACTGCATAGCTATTGAAACATTAGCTCTAAAAGCACAGACAACTTTATTGCAAGCTTTCTCTTAGAATAAAACATTTACATACATCAATATGCTTCCGGGGCGGCACGGTGGTGTAGTGGTTAGCGCTGTCGCCTCACAGCAAGAAGGTCTGGGTTCGAGCCCCGTGGCCGGCGAGGGTCTTTCTGTGTGGAGTTTGCATGTTCTCCCCGTGTCCGCGTGGGTTTCCTCCGGGTGCTCCGGTTTCCCCCACAGTCCAAAGACATGCAGGTTAGGTTAACTGGTGACTCTAAATTGACCGTAGGTGTGAATGTGAGTGTGAATGGTTGTCTGTGTCTATGTGTCAGCCCTGTGATGACCTGGCGACTTGTCCAGGGTGTACCCCGCCTTTCGCCCGTAGTCAGCTGGGATAGGCTCCAGCTTGCCTGCGACCCTGTAGAAGGATAAAGCGGCTAGAGATGATGAGATGAGATGAATATGCTTCCGCAGGTCTGACGGCAAGTTTTTGTAGGCTCCGTTTTAGGCAAACAAAGCAAACAATTCAATGAAACGCATCTTTAATCCTTTCAGAAAACTGAAACATGGGTTCTAGCTATAGCCATGGGTGTGTACATTCCCCAGAAGAACCGCCTCCTTCCATTCTGCCATCAACTGATCGTGTTAAATAATGCTGCAGAGAACTCAATGAGCTTGATTTTATACAGTCTATGGACGTGATGTGACCCTAGTGATTACTGACAGGCTGTCTCAGTGTCACTTGTGAAAAAAACAATCACGTTTTAGAAAAGAAAAGAAAAAAAACATCCACTTTCAAACTGCTTCATAGTAACGAGGACCCTAATAGAAATGTAGTGGAGTAAAAAGTATGATATTTGTCTTTCAAATGTAGTGAAGTTAAAGTCATAAGCATACTCGCCAACCCTCCCGATTTTGGCGGGAGGCTCCCGATTTTAGTCTCCGTCTCCCGCCTTCCAATCGTATTTGTTAAAAACTGGATAATCTCCTGGTTTTGGGAAATCCCTACGGCCAAGTTAAAAATACTCCCGATTATGTCCAATCAGAATCGTATGAGAAACACTGCTGACATCAACTGATTTTTAACCAATCAACAAACAGAACGACAGTCACTTCCGTAATGTAGGATTCACCCAGGCTGTCCGACATTTTTTACAAGCAGTCATTCATCATGGCCACTAAACCAAATACCAAACGGCAAAAATATGAATGCAAATACCAGGTTGCATGGGAGAATGAATTTCCATGGATAAGCAAATGTTCGACCAACCAGACCAACGCATTTTGCAAGGTAAGACTACGAAGCGATTCATTTATCCCAATTATTCAACTATGATTAAATTATCCCAATCTTATGGTGGGGTAACAGCAGGTAAATTATATATTCTTCAAAACTACAATAGGTTATTCACACCGTCTCATTATCTCTAGCCGCTTTATCCTGTTCTATAGGGTCGCAGGCAAGCTGGAGTCTATCCTAGCTGACTACGAGCGAAAGGCAGGGTACATCCTGGACAAGTCGCCAGGTCATCACAGGGCTGACACATAGACACAGACAACCATTCACACTCACGGTCAATTTAGAGTCATTATCTGTAGCCACTTTATCAAGTTCTACAGGATTTCTTTTGTAGTGAGAAGTATAATTAAATTGCATACACAGTAGGATCTGCACCTCTGTATAAACGAAATATATTTATCATATTGAAATGTTTTTAACTCTTGAGAATTTCTTTTTGCAGTTGTGTCGCAGAAATTTTAGCATCAGTCATGGTGGAAAAAATTATGCCAAAAAATGATACCATTTCAGAAACAAACTGCACAACTTCTAAAGCGTTTAGTGAATTTTTGCATGACAGAATTTGTTTGATGACTTATTTGAAGTGTGTGGTAGTGTCTTAGTGGTATTTTGAATTTATGTTTTAAAGTTTTTTTTTTTTAATTTTTTTGGGGCTTTTGTCACCTTTATTGGATAGGACAGTATAGAGACAGGAAATGAGCAGGAGAGAGAGACGGGGAGGGATCAGGAAATTATCTCGGGTCAGAATCGAACCCAGTTCCCTGGATTTATGGTATAGCGCCTTAGGCAGCTGGGCCATAGAAGGTTCACGCTGCACGCTGCATGCTGCACGCTACACGCTACACGTTCACGTGAAGAACCGGACCCTGGGCCATTAAACTTCATGCTTGGATGTTCACGTGTTGCGTCTGTTCTACTTTAACCGAGTAACCAACAATATGGACTCTTCGGATGACGACGATTGCCTCATTCTGCTTTTACTGAGACAGAGGAAGAGAAAAAGGAACAGAATTTGGAGCCGAGAACACTTCCTTCTGAGAGAAACCCGTGGTGAATTTCACCGAACATTCTATAATCTGCTTGACAATCCCGATGAAGAACTATTTTTCAATTATACCATTCAATTATATTTTTTCTGAAGTTTTCCCCTGAAAGCATAGAGTTATCTCTCTAGACCCGTTCTGATTGGCTGGCGCGGCGGTGACCGCATGCATTGACTGGAATTTCCATCTTCACGCCTAGAAAAAAGTGTGCATGTTCATTTCTCGCTTCACGCGTGAAGTGTGCAGCGTGCAGCGTGCAACGTGAACGCCGTTCTATGGCCCAGAGCAAGTCATGCTACGTTTGTCCACTTTTCTTTACACGCGTGTAGCGTGTAGCGTGCAGCATGCAGCGTGCAGCGTGAACCTTCTATGGCCCAGCTGCCTTATCCACCTGAGCCACGACACTAAATTTACATTTAGTCTGACATTCATTCTGACATTTAATTACGAAACTAAAATGTTCAAACAAAAGAAAAACATACAGCGTGGGCCAAAAGTAGGCATCTATCCATCATCTGTAGCCGCTTATCCTGTTCTACAGGAAGGCAGGCAAGCTGGAGCGCATCCCAACTGACTATGGACCCTTTTCACGTGACATCACGACAAACGTGGCCGCCATTTTGGACATGTACTACCAGTAGTTTACCACAGCCAACATTGAGGAACGGCAGCAAAGAAAGTGTTTATTTTCAGCAAGACTTCCATCATGCCACTATATTGTTGTGCACCTGGATGTAGTAACCATCAACAAACAAGGCAAGGGTTATCATTTTATCGGATCCCGGTAGATGCTGACCGACGGAGAAGATGGATAGCGGCATACCAATGCTTGTGTAGTGACCACTTTGTTGGAGGTAAGACGAATAAAATTAGCCAGAAAAGGCATTACATTGCTGTTAACATTCCATTCTAGTTTACTGTAATTATGATCTGGCAGCTATTTACACCGGATCCAGTGTAAATAGCTGCCGGAGCCAACGTCCGAGGTTCCGGAGCGTGCGCGCGCTAGCTCGCGGCTCCGGCCGGGGAGGGAGAGCGCGCGCGCTAGCCCGCGGCTCCGGCAGCGAAGCGCGCGCGCTAGCCCGCGGCTCCGGCAGCGAAGCGCGCGCGCTAGCCCGCGGCTCCGGCAGCGAAGCGCGCGCGCTAGCCCGCGGCTCCGGCAGCTAGCTCGCGGCTCTGGCAGCTAGCTCGCGGCCGGTGGCTCCGGCAGCTAGCTTGCGGCAGCTATTTACACTGGATCCGGTGTAAGTAGCTGCCAGATCATAATTACAGTAAACTAGTAAATACAGTTTTCTGCATCTCGCTCCTTTTTCTTTTATGTTTGTTGCCTTCCTCGCATTCAAACCGATTCGAGCTGAAGTCCACTACATGTCCAAAATGGCGGTCGCGTTTACGAAGGTCATGTGACTGAAAAGGGTCTATAGGCAGGGCCGTAACCAGCATTTTAAAATCACTGAGGTCCGTGATGCACGCGCAAGGTGCGCTGAAAAATCTCATCTCATCTCTAGCCGCTTTATCCTGTTCTACAGGGTCGCAGGCAAGCTGGAGCCTATCCCAGCTGGTCAATTTCACTGGTAACAGTGACAATAAAGGGTTCATTCATCATACAGGCGAAAGGCGGGGTACACCCTGGACAAGTCGCCAGGTTATCACAGGGCTGACACATAGACACAGACAACCATTCGCACTCACTTTAGAGTCACCAGTTAACCTGTGGGGGAAACCGGAGCACCTGGAGGAAACCCACATGGACACAACGTGCAAACTCTGCACAGAAAGGCCCTTGCCGGCCATGGGGCTCAAACCCGGACCTTCCTGCTGTGAGGCGACAGCGCTAACCACTACACCACTGTGCCGCCATGAAAAGCATTTATTAACTTAAAATAAAACAAAAGTTCGACGAGAGCTGAAACAAAACTTGACCTACTCCATTGCCTACCTTATAATGTTATATATATTGGGCCACTTGATCTTGGGGTATGTAAGCCCATGGGATGAGAAGCTCTTGTGTGTTTGTTGTACTACTGTGAATTCTTGTGTATATGTATTATATGTTTTTATGTTTTGTGGGGCCAAATATGAAGATGAATTTCCACAATGTGGACAATAAATACTTCTATTCTATTCTATCTGTGAGTGGCAAAAGTATGTGAACCTTTGCTTTCAGTATCTGGTGTGACCCCCTTGTGCAGCAATAACTGCAACTAAACGTTTCTGGTAACTGTTGATCAATACTGCACACTGGCTTGGAGGAATTTTAGCCCATTCCTCCATACAGAACAGCTTCAACTGGGATGTTGGTGGGTTTCCTTACATGAAGTGCTCGCTTCACGTCCTTCCACAACATTTCAATTGGATTAAGGTCAGGACTTTGACTTGGCCATTCCAAACCATTAACTCTATTCTTCTTTAATCATTCTTTGGTAGAACGACTTGTGTGCTTAGGGTCGTTGTCTTGCTGCATGACCCACCTTCTCTTGAGGTTCAGTTCATGGACACATGTCCTGACATTTTCCTTTAGAATTCACTGGTATAATTCAGAATTCATTGTTCCATCAATGATAGCAAGCCGTCCTGGCCCAGATACAGCAAAACAGGCCCAAACCAGGATACTACCACCACCATGTTTCACAGATGGGATAAGTTTCTTATGCTGGAATGCAGTGTTTTCCTTTCTGTAAACATAAAACACTTCTCATTTAAACCAAAAAGTTCTATTTTGGTCTCATCTGTCCACAAAACATTTTTCCAATAGCCTTCTGGCTTGTCCACGTGATCTTTAGCAAACTGCAGACAAACAGCAATGTTCTTTTTGGAGAGCAGTGGCTTTCTCCTTGCAACCCTGCCATGCACACCATTGTTGTTCAGTGTTCTCCTGATGGTGGGCTCATGAACATTAGCCGATGTGAGAGAGGCCTTCAGTTGCTTAGAATTTACCCTGCGGTTCTTTGTGACTTTGCTGACTATTACATGCCTTGCTCTTGGAGTGATCTTTGTTGGCCAACCACTCCTGGGGAGGGTAACAATGGTCTTGAATTTCCTCCATTTGTAAACCATCTGTCTGACTGTGGATTGGTGGAGTCCAAACTCTTTAGAGATGGTTTTGTAACCTTTTCCAGCCTGATGAACATCAACAACGCTTTTTCTGAGGTCCTCAGAAATCTCCTTTGTTCGTGCCATGATACACTTCCACAAACATGTGTTGTGAAGATCAGACTTTGATAGATCCCTGTTCTTTAAATAAAACAGGATGCCCACTCACACCTGATTGTCATCCCATTGATTGAAAACACCTGACTCTAATTTCACCTTCAAATCAACTGCTAATCCTAGAGGTTCACATACTTTTGCCACTCACAGATATGTAATATTGGATCATTTTCCTCAATAAATAAATGACCAAGTATAATATTTTTGTCTCATTTGTTTAACTGGGCTCTCTTTATCTACTTTTAGGACTTGTGTGAAAATCTGATGATGTTTTGGTCATATTTATGCAGAAAAATAGAAAATTCTAAAGTGTTCACAAACTTTCAAGCACCACTGTACCTACTTTTGGCCCACCCTGTATTCTAGACTTTTCAAGGTGTGGAAGTCAGAGCAGGTAGGTGGAGCACAGAAGTACGGCAGGCCAGAATTGAGTTCCAAAAACTCTTTTTTTATTTGCACTTTTCAGTACGAGCATATACTCTCCCAGCCACACACACACACACACACACACACACACACACACACACACACACACACACACACACACAAGTCATCTGGTATGGGAGAGAGCTCCCTTCCTCTGCCCTCTCTCGCCTTATATAGGGTGTGGTTGCTGGGAAGACACACAAACACAGGTTAATTCACATCAGGTGTAGTGATTCTGCCACTTACCTTCCCTGACTCCGCCCTCCGGTCACAGACCGACGCTTGACCACGCCCCCACTGCCACATACCCCCACCGCCCGACTCAGGCCGGGCAGCCGTCCAGCCTGCAGCCGACTCCCCCCCTTTGACGGGAGAGGAAGTCCACCACGACCATCTGCGCCCCCAGCCTGTGGACCACCTTGAAGTTAAAGGGTTGAAGTGCCAGATACCAACGGGTGATCCGCGCGTTGGCATCCTTCATGCGGTGGAGCCACTGGAGGGGCGCGTGGTCCGAACAGAGGGTGAAAGGGCGTCCCAGCAGGTAGTAACGGAGGGCGAGGACCACCCACTTGATGGCCAGGCACTCCTTCTCTATGGTGCTGTAGCGCCCCTCACACACTGACAGCTTTTGACTTATGTACAGCACTGGGCGATCCTCCCCCTCCACCTCCTGGGACAAAACAGCCCCCAGCCCTCTGTCCGACATGTCCGTCTGCAATATAAAAGGGAGAGAAAAGTCAGGGGAGTGTAACAGTGGCCCCCCACACAGTGCAGCCTTTACCTCAGAAAAACCCCTCTGGCATTGCTCCGTCCACTGGACCGGATCTGGTGCCCCCTTTTTAGTGAGATCAGTCAGCGGGCTGGTGACGTCCGAATAATTAGGTATAAACCTACGATAATAGCCAGCCAGCCCCAGGAACTGTCTCACCCCCTTTTTGGTCTTGGGCCTCGGGCAGGCTGCAATCACTGCAGTCTTGTTAATTTGGGGACACACCTGCCCATTGCCCAAGTGGAAGCCCAGATATTGTACTTCCACCCGCCCAATTGCACACTTCTTCGGGTTGGCTGTGAGACCCGCCCACCTCAGCGACCTAAGGACGGCCCTCAGGTGTTGTAGGTGCCGCGGCCAGTCATTACTATAAATAATGATGTCGTCAAGGTACGCGGCAGCATAGGTGGCGTGGGGGCGGAGGACCCTATCCATCAGTCGCTGAAACGTAGCGGGCGCCCCAAACAGCCCAAAAGGAAGTGTGACACACTGGTGTAAGCCGAACAGTGTGGAAAAGGCCGTTTTTTCTCGGGATAATGGAATCAAGGGGATCTGCCAATAACCCTTTGTCAAATCCAGTGTCGAGTAAAAGCGAGCCGTGCCTAGTCGATCAAGCAACTCATCAATATGAGGCATTGGGTACGCGTCGAATTTAGACACCGCGTTGACTTTTCTATAGTCTACACAGAACCGGACCGACCCGTCGGCCTTGGGTACCAAGACTACCGGGCTGCTCCGGTCGCTGTGGGACTCCTCGACAATGCCCATTTCGAGCATGGCCTCGAGTTCTTCCCAAACCACTTTTTTCTTGTGTTCAGGTAGCCTGTAAGGGCAGCTACGCACTACCACCCCTGGGGGCGTCTCAATGTGGTGCTCTATGAGGTCGGTGCGGCCGGGCAGGGGTGAGAACACGTCCGAAAATTTGGTCTGCAACTGGGCAACCTCCGCGAGTTGTGTCGGGGAGAGGTGGTCTCCACAGGGGACCGGAGAGGTACGCGATGCCAATGCTCCCTTTTGAACCTCCGGCCCCAGCTCCGCCTTCTCCGGAACCACCGACACCAACGCCACGGGGACCTCCTCATTCCAGAGTTTGAGTAGATTGAGGTGGTAAATCTGTAGCGCCCCACCCCTGTCCGTTCGCCTCACCTCGTAGTCAATGTCCCTGACTTGCTGTGTGACCTCAAAGGGTCCTTGCCACTTGGCGATTAATTTGGAGCTCAATGTGGGCAACAGTACGAGTACTTTATCTCCCAGTGCGAACTCCCTAAGGCGCGTACCCTTGTCATACAGGCGGGTTTGCCGTTCTTGGGCCTGCCGCAAATTCTCCTGGGTTAGGTGCGCGAGTGTGTGGAGTTTTGCGCGCAGGTCAATAACATATTGAATTTCATTTTTACTTGGTGAAGGTCCCTCCTCCCAGTTTTCTCGCAGCATGTCTAAAATGCCGCGCGGCTTACGCCCATATGACAATTAGAATGGGGAGAACCCCGTGGAGGCTTGTGGGACCTCTCGCACTGCAAACAACAAGGGTTCGAGCCATTTATCCCAATTACGTGTGTCCTTGCTTACGAATTTCTTAATTATATTTTTGAGGGTGCGATTGAATCGTTCGACTAAACCGTCCGTTTGTGGGTGATAAACGCTGGTGTGGATCGGCTTAAAACCTAATAACCCATAAAGTTCGTTCAGTGTTCGTGACATAAACGAGGTGCCTTGATCAGTCAGAATCTCTTTCGGGATTCCAACTCGGGAGATAACGCGGAAGAGCGCTTCCGCAATACTGCGTGCTGAGATATTGCGAAGAGGCACTGCTTCCGGGTATCGCATTGCATAGTCCACTAGAACTAATATAAAGCGGTACCCTCGTGTTGACCGATCTAATGGCGCAACGAGATCTATCCCAATTCTTTCGAACGGGGTCTCGATTAATGGCAGAGGGCACAAAGGCGCTTTTGGGATGGCCGCTGGATTTACTAACTGGCATTCGCGGCACGCCGTACACCACCTACGGACATCGCCGCGAATCCCTGGCCAATAGAACCGGGCCATTATTCGGGCTAGTGTTTTATCCTGCCCTAAGTGTCCAGCCATGGGATTAAAGTGAGCCACCTGGAATACCAATTCCCGGCGGCTTTTTGGAATCAAGAGCTGCGTGATTTGTTCTTTAGTCTGAGTGTCCTGTGTCACTCGGTATAATCTATCCTTCATAATAGAAAAATAGGGGAAGGACAGGGTGGTGTTTGGCTGAAGCGTTTGACCATCGATTACTCTCACTTGGTCAAACGCATGCCACAGAGTCTCATCTCGCGACTGCTCTAACGGGAAATCCGCGAGGGATTCCCGGAGAGAGGGAGGAGGAGCCGGCGGCTCCTCACTCTGATGCGGAGATGACGTAGACGGCTCTGTGACAGCTGCTCCTGCCAAAGCAACACCGGGACCTCCCCTTGCTGAAATACAGCAGGACCCACTCTTTACTAAATGACTCATTAATGCCCCGAATCCTGGCCAATCAGTCCCCAAAATTATCGAGTGGGTGAGGCGAGGATTAACCACCGCCTTTACTCTAAATTTTTCCCCTCTGAAAAAAATGTGGACTGACACTAAAGGGTAGCTGTGAACATCCCTGTGTACACACAACACCTTCACCCCCTGTGCTCCCCCCAATGCCTCATCTTGCATCAGGCTTTGGTGGATTGAGGTCTGATTACAGTCAGAGTCCACCAGAGCCTGATATGTATCCCCTTGGATACTCACCGGTATGCGATACGCTCCGGCCCGATCGAGGGTGGCTCCTAGCGCGTCGGGGATCCGAACCACCGTGCCCACTTCCATCACCGAGCACTGCTGTTGGAGGTGGCCCGGCTCCCTGCAGCGCCAGCAAACCGGCTCGGGCTTTCTCTCTGCACCGGTACTCTGGGGCTCACTCACCTGGGGGGGGGAGAGACAGACACAGAAGTGGGAAACGGGAGGACACCGCGGGTGCGGCGGACCGGCTGCGAGGGAGCCGGCCCCCGCCTCCGCGGTGGGGGAACAGGGCAAAGATGAGACACAGAAGGGGAGGGGGAGAGAAGCGAAGAGGGGATCTGTGATCCTGCCGCGGGAACAGCCGCCAAATGATCCTCCGCCAACTCGATGGCCTGATCCAGCGACGCTGGGTGATGGCACTGGACCCACTCCGCCATTCCTTTGGGAAGTTATGCGATGAACTGCTCCAGTTCCACCAGCTCAACGACTCCCTCGGCGTTGCGGTTGTCAGTCCTCAGCCACCGCCTGCAGGCGTCCCGGAGTTGCTGGCCAAACGCGAACGGGCGGCCGACTTCCTCTAGGTGCAGAGCGCGGAAGCGCTGACGATGTTGTTCGGGGGTGCGCCCCACACGCTGGAGGATGGCCCGGCGCAGGTCCGCGTAGACCAGCCGGCTGTCGGCGGGGAGCTGTAGCGTGGCCAGCTGCGCCTTGCCCGTCAGCAGGGGGAGGAGGCGCGCCGCGCGCTGTTCCACCGGCCACCCCGAGGCTTCTGCTGCTTGTTCAAATAGTGTGAGGAAGGCCTCAGGGTCGTCGTGCGGGCCCATCTTTGTTGGGGTGAGGTGGAGTGGGCCCGCAGCGTTGGAGATGGTGGACCCTGCCGACACGAGGAGGTGCCGGAACGCCTGACGATCTTCCTGTTGCGCCAGCACCAGGGCCTCGAACCGTTGCTCTTGCTCCTTTCGGAGGGCGAGCAGCGCCTGGTGCTGGCTCTGTTCGGCCGTGGTGAGGGCGTGGATCAGGTCTGCGAAGGGGGAGGACTCCATGGGGCTGTTCTCTTCTGTGCTCGGTCCCGGGTTTCGGCACCACTGTAGAAGTCAGAGCGGGTGGGTGGAGCACAGAAGTACGGCAGGCCAGAAGTGAGTTCCAAAAACTCTTTTTTATTTGTACTTTTCAGTACGAGCATATACTCTCCCAGCCACACACACACAAGTTATCTGGTACGGGAGAGAGCTCCCTTCTTCTGCCCCCTCTCTCCTTATATAGGGCGTGGTTGCTGGGAAGACACACAAACACAGGTTAATTCACATCAGGTGTAGTGATTCTGCCACTTACCTTCCCTGACTCCGCCCTCCGGTCACAGACCGATGCTTGACCACGCCCCCACTGCCACACAAGGGCCCTAAACTTTTCAAGTCAGTCTCACTTTTCACCCCACTACAATGCCCCTGTACACATAAATTATACTCTACTACAATATCTAACAACAAAACCTTGACGGAAGCTAGAGTATCATTCAAATATTTTAGCATAATGACAAAGTGGTCAACTTGTATTCAAACAATTTCGGTAAGCATTGGCCTGTTGGTTGAGCATGGCTATAGCCCATGTAGCCGGCTAGTGGTAAAGTAAACAAACGCCCCATGAGTGATGTCAATAAATTGATCTCAATAAATTACTGTATCAGTGACAAATGAAACAAAAGCTTCCAGGTCATGTGACCCAGTAAATCCAAACTAAGGCAGAAATGCAGAACTGATCTCACAGAATGAGACACACCTAATGATTTTTTGTGCACTATCTATTTTATATTCATGTTGTCATAAAAATTCAAACAAATAATATATTCTTCTACTATAACTGGGCTCCTTCAAAGTACAATTCAAATTAATGAATCTTTTCCACAACATTGAACATATAACAACAAACGTTTACTCATACAAAATACATAGCCATCCCCCCCCCCCCCTTTTTTTTTCTTTTGGAGTTGTTTGGTGTCTGTGGGCACATACTGAGCATGATATCACCTGTTGCACAATATAAAATTTATTGAAAAATAAGTATTCTTCACTTTTTCTTACTCTGTATCTTTTCTTAGTTACCATCTTATCAGAGTGGACTTGATACAAGTTTATACCAACCAAACTGGCACAATTCAAATATTTGTACTGATACAGCTAGGCCTCTCCATTACATATAAAATTTGGGTTCCACTCCAGCCTGTACTAATAAGAAATACTTGATTTTGGGCAGCCTGTACACCATCAAGCTAAAAAAAAAAAAACCTCTTTAGTTTGAGCTTATTTCAGGATATTTTAGCATGAAGTTATTCAAAAGAGGTATTAGGACTCCCTTTAGCCTTTACTTCAACACAAAACTTGACTGACAATTAAACAGAGTCAAGAAGAATCTTGGAACAACCAACAGTGAAGGAATCCAAATTTCCTGTCGATTTACAAACCGAACACAGAATGACACTGCATTTTTCATCATGCGTTTAGCCCAGGGGCGTTTCTATTCTAGCCACTGAAAAGACCAGGGGCTGAGTCAAGTTTTCCTGGGGCTTGTATTTTTTAAGGGAGATTGAAATCGATAGGTTGGGGAGGTTATATCTAACTTTACAAGAAATATCATCACCCACACACATTCAAAGGTTATGACATTTTTATTACTGATTTTTGCACTGCACTCTTTAAATTTATGTACTTCACTTAAGTTTCTGCTTCCTTATTATTAAGTTATTATCAACACCCATAATGCCTCAGAAAACTGAGGCATGTGGCAATTGACTTAAACATCACTAGTAAAATTTATCAATCAGTTTAATAAAAATATATTATTTCTCACTCAGATATCTCTTCTTTAGAACCACAAAGACACAAATTCTAAGCTATATTATTATATTACAACATTCAAAATCCTAGATGACATAGTTGTTTTCTATTAATCTCTTACTTTTTTTGAGGGTGAAAATACCCAGAGCTATAGCCTTGAGTGATGGGGCCTAATGATGCCACATCGTTAGCCATGGAGACTCAATACGCCAGGCTGCCCAAAATGTAGCTCCCTTCAGTCACTTGCTGGCTGACAGCACTTTCACTTTGGCTTTTTTCTTTTTTTTTTTTTTCATTTTTCTTTTGACGGACTCCTATATTACTGACTGTCCAGCGTGCTCGGGGACGGTCGGGGCTCTGAGTGTGCCTCCCCCATGGCTGTTTCGGCCCTTAAATCATCTTCAGTGCTTGAAGAAGCCCACTCAAAAAACTTTGTCAACTTAGACTGCGCCATTGTTTGGTTCACGCAGAGATATTTACACCACCACATCAAACTGATTAAGACGCACTACGATTGGTCAAAAGCTTGGCGTTCATTTGGTCATTATGTGTAGTCAACTTTTATTGGTCACAAGCACATGCTCATTGTTTACACTCTGGCTTCCTGTCATCTCTTCACTAGGGTTGGATTTCAGCAAATGTAGGGATTTGTGTGGAGATTTCTATAAAAGATTATTTATGATAATGATGACAAATACATTCGTCATTGTGATGGCTGCTAGTAATTTTCTCTTCATCACTGATGGATTATGTTTGTCAGTGACGAATGTGATGAGAGCCAGCGGGAACCCTGACACTGGATCTGTTTAAGTTAGAAGCAAAGTATGGATTTGTTTATATATATTTTTATTATTCAGCTATTATATACAAAGGTGTATAATAGTATATGCTTTGTTGGAAGCCATACACAAGTACACAAGAATAAACTATACAGTTTTGGAGCAGATCCAGGTCAAGGAATGGAAATATATACAGATATACTATTGCATCTCAAACAATTAGAATATCGTGAAAAAGTTCATTTTCCCTAAGTTAATTAAAAAAGGTAAGCTTTCATACATTCTATATTCATGACACATAAAGTGAAATACTTCAAGTCTTTCTTTGTTTTAATTTTGATGATTATCACTTATAGCTCATGAAAATCAGAAATCCAGTATCTCAAATTATTAGAATACTTTGGAAAGTGTACTTCACAAAGGTGTTCTATTTGATTTAGATCTGGTGACTAAGAAGGCCACTGAAGAACTCACTGTCATGTTCCTGAAACCAGGTTGATATGATGTTTGCTTTGTGACATTACGATGCTGGAAGTAGCCGTTAGAAGATGGGTAAACTGTGACCATGAAGGGATGTACACAACCAACAACAATACTTAAATAGGCTTTGGCATTCAAGCAATGATTGATTATACCACCTCCACCAGCCTGGATTGTTGACACTGTTGACTGTTAGCAGGCATCCATGGATTAATGCTGTTGATGTTAATTGTGACCCTACCATCTGCATGTCCCAACAGAAATCAAGATTCATCAGACCAGGCTCCATTTTTTTACAATGTCCTCCATTCAGGACGACAAATGCACGAAAAGCCCCGGGTCCTGATAACATTCCTGGTCGTGTCCTGAGAGACTGTGCCGAGGAGCTCACAGATGTCTTTACAGACATCTTCAACATCTCGTTGAGCCAGGCTGTTGTCCCCACGTGCCTCAAAACCACTAGCATCATCCCGGTCCCGAAGAAGCCGTCTCCCTCCTGCTTCAATGACTACCGCCCTGTCGCACTCACTCCCATCCTCATGAAGTGCTTCGAGCGGCTAGTCATGAGGCATATCAAGTCTGCCCTCCCCCCTGCCTTGGACCCTTTCCAGTTTGCATATCAGTCCAACCGTTCGACCGATGACGCCATCTCCACTGCCCTCCACTCAGCCCTCACCCACCTGGAGACAAAAGACTCGTATGTCAGAATGCTGTTCATAGACTTTAGCTCAGCATTCAACACAATCATTCCTCAGCAGCTCATTCACAAACTGGACCAGCTGGGACTCAACACCTCCCTGTGCAACTGGCTGCTGGACTTCCTGACGGGGAGACCACAGACTGTACGGGTTGGCAGCAACTCCTCCAGCACCATCATACTGAACACGGGGGCCCCCCAAGGATGTGTGCTAAGCCCCCTCCTCTTCACTCTGCTGACCCACAACTGCACACCAACATACAGCTCAAATCTCTTCATTAAGTTTGCGGATGACATGACTGTGGTGGGTCTCATCAACAATGGCGATGAGACAATCTACAGGAGTGAGGTGTGCCGCTTGGCCATGTGGTGCAAGGACAACAATCTCCGTCTGAACGTGGAGAAGACGAAGGAGATTGCTGTGGACATCAGGAGAGAGCACACCCAGCATGTTCCACTATCTATCGACGGTGCTGCAGTGGAGAGGGTGAGCAGCACCAAGTTTCTGGGTGTGCACATCTCTGAAGACCTGTCCTGGAGCAACAACACCTCATCACTGGCCAAAAAAGCCCAACAGCGTCTGTACTTCCTCCGCAAACTGAGGAGAGCAAGAGCCCCGGCCCCCATCATGTACACTTTCTACAGAGGCACCATCGAGAACATCCTGACCAGCTGCATCACCGTGTGGTACGGTGCCTGCACCGTGTCCTGCTGCAAGTCTCTGCAGCGCATTGTGAGAGCAGCTGAGCGGATCATTGGTGTCTCTCTCCCTTCTCTAACGGATATTTATAACTCCCACCTCACCCGCAAAGCCATCAGGATTGCAGGTGACCCCACCCACCCATCTCACAGCCTCTTCAGTCTGCTGCCGTCGGGGAGGAGACTGCGGAGTCTCCGGGCCAAAACCAGCAGGCTCAAGAACAGTTTCTTTCACCAGGCAGTCAGGAGGCTCAACTCCCTCCCTGTTCTGCCCCTCCTCCCCCCGCCACAGATTCTGCTCGCACACCCTCCTGCCTCCCCTTCAGCATCTGACATGTCATCTTCACAGTTTCCCCCTCCAACACACACACACACAGACACATACATCTCATCGTTCATTAACACACTGAACTCAGGGACCGCACATCTCATTTTACCTCACTCATTTGCACTATTCCGCACTACCTCATCTTAACAGCTGCTAGTTTGTTTATACTGCTTGTTTCATGTTTACCTGCTATACCTCAAGTGCCCTTGACTATTTGGTTATTTGAACCAATTTGTGTGTGTGTGTGTGTGTGTGTGTGTGTGTATATAAAATATGAGTGTTTAGTCTACGTCTAGTTCATATCTAGAGTGTTTATACTGTTTATATTGTCTGCGGGTACTGGCTCACCAAAACTGTACAGTTGAAGTCTGGAAAAGTCAAGTCAGGTCAACTTTATTGTCAAATATGCTATACATGCTCGACATACAGCACAGATTAAATATCAGTCCTCTCTGACCCACGGTGCAAACAGGCAATGCAATAAATAAAAATAAAATAATTGAAAAAAACAAACAATATAAACAGTATAAACACTCTAGATAGGAACTAGACAGACTAAACACTCAAACAATATAAACAATATAAATAAACAGTATAAACACTAGATAAGAACAAGACAGACTAAACAGTCAGGCAATATAAACAGTGTAAACACTAGATAAGAACTACACACAGACTAAACACTCAGACAATATAAACAGTATAAACACTCTAGATATGAACTAGACATAGACTAAACACTCATATTATATATATATATATATATATATATATATATATATATATATATATATATATATATATATATACACACACACAATATACAACCCCGATTCCAAAAAAGTTGGGACAAAGTACAAATTGTAAATAAAAACGGAATGCAATGATGTGGAAGTTTCAAAATTCCATATTTTATTCAGAATAGAACATAGATGACATATCAAATGTTTAAACTGAGGAAATGCATCATTTAAAGAGAAAAATTAGGTGATTTTAAATTTCATGACAACAACACATCTCAAAAAAGTTGGGACAAGGCCATGTTTACCACTGTGAGACATCCCCTTTTCTCTTTACAACAGTCTGTAAACGTCTGGGGACTGAGGAGACAAGTTGCTCAAGTTTAGGGATAGGAATGTTAACCCATTCTTGTCTAATGTAAGATTCTAGTTGCTCAACTGTCTTAGGTCTTTTTTGTTGTATTTTCCGTTTTATGATGCGCCAAAGGTTTTCTATGGGTGAAAGATCTGGACTGCAGGCTGGCCAGTTCAGTACCCGGACCCTTCTTCTACGCAGCCATGATGCTGTAATTGATGCAGTATGTGGTTTGGCATCGTCATGTTGGAAAATGCAAGGTCTTCCCTGAAAGAGACGTCGTCTGGATGGGAGCATATGTTGCTCTAGAACCTGGATATACCTTTCAGCATTGATGGTGTCTTTCCAGATGTGTAAGCTGCCCATGCCACACGCACTAATGCAACCCCATACCATCAGAGATGCAGGCTTCTGAACTGAGCGCTGATAACAACTTGGGTCGTCCTTCTCCTCTTTAGTCCAAATGATACGGCGTCCCTGATTTCCATAAGTCAACTTCAATAAGGAACTTCAAATTTTGATTCGTCTGACCACAGAACAGTTTTCCACTTTGCCACAGTCCATTTTAAATGAGCCTTGGCCCAAAGAATACGTCTGCACTTCTGGATCATGTTTAGATATGGCTTCTTCTTTGAACTATAGAGTTTTAGCTGGCAACGGCGGATGGCACGGTGAATTGTGTTCACAGATAATGTTCTCTGGAAATATTCCTGAGCCCATTTTGTGATTTCCAATACAGAAGCATGCCTGTATGTGATGCAGTGGGCCCGAAGATCACGGGCACCCAGTATGGTTTTCTGGCCTTGACCCTTATGCACAGAGGTTCTTCCAGATTCTCTGAATATTTTGATGATATTATGCACTGTAGATGATGATTATGTTCAAACTCTTTGCAATTTTACACTGTCAAACTCCTTTCTGATATTGTTCCACTATTTGTCGGCGCAGAATTAGGGGGATTGGTGATCCTCTTTCCATCTTTACTTCTGAGAGCTGCTGCCACTCCAAGATGCTCTTTTTATACCCAGTCATGTTAATGACCTATTGCCAATTGACCTAATGAGTTGCAATTTGGTCCTCCAGCTGTTCCTTTTTTGTACCTTTAACTTTTCCAGCCTCTTATTGCCCCTGTCCCAACTTTTTTGAGATGTGTTGCTGTCATGAAATTTCAAATGAGCCAATATTTGGCATGAAATTTCAAAATGTCTCACTTTCGACATTTGATATGTTGTCTATGTTCTGTTGTGAATACAATATCAGTTTTTGAGATTTGTAAATTATTGCATTCCATTTTTATTTACAATTTGTACTCTGTCCCAACTTTTTTGGAATCGGGGTTGTAAACAGTATAAACACTCTAGATAAGAACTAGACATACACTACCGTTCAAAAGTTTGGGGTCACTTTGAAATGTCCTTATTTTTGAAAGAAAAGCACTGTTCTTTTCAATGAAGAGCACTTTAAACTAATCAGAAATACACTCTATACATTGCTAATATGGTAAATGACTATTCTAGCTGCAAATGCAAATGCACCAAATAGTTTTTGGTGCAATATCTACATAGGTGTATAGAGGCCCATTTCCAGCAACTATCACTCCAGTGTTTTAATGGTACAATGTGTTTGCTCATTGCCTCAGAAGGCTAATGGATGATTAGAAAACCCTTGTACAATCATGTTAGCACAGCTGAAAACAGTTTAGCTCTTTAGAGAAGCTATAAAACTGACCTTCCTTTGAGCAGATTCTGGAGCATCACATTTGTGGGGTCGATTAAATGCTCAAAATGGCCGGAAAAATGTCTTGACTATATTTTCTATTCATTTTACAACTTATGGTGGTAAATAAAAGTGTGACTTTTCATGGAAAACACAAAATTGTCTGGGTGACCCCAAACTTTTGAACGGTAGTGTAGACTAAACACACACGCACACACACATAAATTGGAGCAAATAAACAGTCAAGGACACTTGAGGTATAGCAGGTAAACATGAAATAAGCAGTATAAACAATAAACTAATAGCTATTAAGGTGAGGTAGTGCGGAATAGTGCAAATGAGCATAAAACCCAATGTCTTGACTTTCTTCTTTAAAAACACCGAAATTAGTGAGAATTAGCATGTATTTCTTATAATTGATGCGAAATCTGCACCATTCTCATGTTGTTCCAGGTTCATCGAACTAGCCGTAAGCCTCGCACAGAGCACGAATTCTCCATCAACGGTGATCAGCACGCCATGATTTCATGGAGGAGCAAGACTCGCGTATCAATGACCAGAGCGGGATTTCCACATTCGGTAAAACAGTGTTTCCCAACCTTTCTTGAGCCACGGCACATATTTTACATTCGCAAAATCCCACGGCACACCACCAAACAAAAATGTCACAAAAAGTATATATAATGAAATATAACGATCATCTAGTCTCAATTTACTTACTCAGTGTGAAACCTGGGCCTGTTTGAACACAAAGCTGATATACTCGCAGGAATTGTATAGCAGTCATGCTTGAAAAGCCCAGCTCGCATATGGCCCTTTTCCACTACCCTTTTTCAGCTCACTTCAGCCCGACACGGCTCGTGTTTCGACTACCTCAGAGCAGCACGACTCAGCTCACTTCAGCCCTACTCAGCACCCAAAACTCGCACGGTTTTGGAGTAGGGCTGAAGCGAGCCAAACCGAGCCGAGTGGGGCTAGGGGCGTGAGGAGACACTCCCCTGTGCACTGATTGGTGAGGAGGAGTGTCCTCACATGCCCACACATGCCCCGCGAGCACGCTGGGATCTGTAAACACCGTAAACCCGGAAGAAGAAGAATTACGAATTACGAGAATTTCTGAAGCCTTATGCGCCTCGCCTCATCTATACGCTCTTGCCAGTATCTGTTGGTGTTGTTGGTGACAACAAGCCACAGCACCAAGACCAGCAACACTAACGACTCCATGTCCTCCATGTTTATTGTTTACTATCTGGGTCATGAGACTACCACTTAAAAGGTCACTGATGTCACTGTTTGCGCCACCTAACGACATCACGTGACGTCCACCCACTTTCGCTAACTCCACCCAATGTGTCCACCCACTTCCAGCCAGCACGGTTCAGCGCGGTTGTAGTCGAAATGCAACTCCAACAGCCCCACTCAGCTCGACTCAGCCCAACTCAGCACCGCACGGCTCAGCCCAACTCAGCCGCGTTGGTAGTGGAAAAGCGGCAATAGATAGGTTGTGGAAAATCGCCTTTTTTGCTTTCTTCTAACCTCTACTCATACTAGGGCCTTCATCTGGGTCAGAATTTTCTCCAGGACCCAGTTTGGATTGTGTACTTTTTCTTTTCAAATATTTATCCATCCCTATCACCGCCGTCACACCTGAAGCATTACTAATTCTATTGTTTGAATGGCAACAGGTAGATACACAGGTTAATTAGCTACCTGCTGCCATCTAGTGGAAGAGTATTTAATTGTTCTGCCTGTCACTATACGTCGCTGGCATAGATGAACGAAGACAAATTATTTGCAGTAAATAAATCATAATTTTCGGAACAATTAAGTGAAATTGGATAATTTCCCACGGTACACCTGATGAGCTCTCACGGCACACTAATGTGCTGCGGCACAGTGGTTGGGAATCACTGCGGTAAAACTTCTTTCTTCTTCTTTTATATTGTTTTATGGCGGTTGGCAAACAGCTTTTAGGTGCATTACCACCATCTTCTGGACTGGAGTGTGAACCAGAATGTTTCACACCCATCCATCCATTATCTGTAGCTGCTTATCCTGTTCTACAGGGTCGCGAGCAAGCTGGAGCCTATCCCAACTGACTATGGGCAAGAGGCAGGATACACCTTGGACAAGTACACCATGGGTGGCACGGTGGTGTAGTGGTTAGCACGGTCGCCTCACAGCAAGAAGGTTCCAGGTTCGAACCCAGCAGCCAGCGAGGGCCTTTCTGTGTAGAGCTTGCATATTCTCCCTGTGTCTGCGTGGGTGTGCTCCAGAGTGCTCCCCACAATCCAAAGACATGCAGTTAGGTTGACGTGGGGCGGCCTTGGGCTGAGGTGCCCTGGAGCAAGGTACCTGACCCCTGACTGCTCCCTGGGTGCTCTGGTGTGGCTGCCCACTGCTCTGAGAGTGTGTGTGTGTGTTCACTGCTTCAGATGGGTTAAATACAGAGGATGAATTTCACTGTGCTTGAAGTGTGCATGTGACAAATAAGGTTTCTTCTTCTTCAGATCATTGCAGGGCCGTTTCACACCCTATTATGCTAAATTCTCCTAATAATTCCTGTATCATTTAAAAACCTAAAAATATCCCTATATCCCACATTATCTGACCTCAACTGCAATATCTCTCTGATACCTAGTGTCATATGATTTAAATCAGGTAAAAGAGAGCTATTCAGGACACAACTGTGTGTATTTAAGATACAGCTTGCATCTTAAATACACACAGTTGTGTAAGTGTGGGTGGAATCAGTGACTTGGAGCTTGGTCCTCTTGTTGATGATAGTCTTAGACACTGGCCTTTCATTTAAACTAAGATCTTTTACCCGACTACATACTGTAAATTGCACTGCCAATTCTTGTGATGTGACTGAAAACCCTTTTGTGTCACAGGTCTGCTACAGGTTTGTCTCTTTGATGGCAACAGTGCAGAACTTGTTTTTTCATTCACAGGCTCCTTTCCTCCAGGCTCGCCTCAGGCCCCAAAACATCTTCTAAATATTAACTGTATTCTAATTATTTTTGTCATGTACATCAAGATGGATTAATGCTGTAGACATTTTGCAATAAAGGTAAAAATAAGGGGTGGCACAGTGGTGTAGTGGTTAGCGCTGTCGCCTCACAGCAAGAAGATCTGGGTTCGAGCCCCGTGGCCGACGAGGGCCTTTTTGTGTGGAGTTTGCATGTTCTCCCTGTGTCCGCGTGGGTTTCCCCCACAGTCCAAAGACATGCAGGTTAGGTTAACTAGTGACTCTAAATTGACCGTAGGTGTGAATGTGAGTGTGAATGGTTGTCTGTGTCTGTGTGTCAGCCCTGTGATGACCTGGCAACTTGTCCAGGGTGTACCCTGCCTTTCACCCGTAGTCAGCTGGGATAGGCTCCAGCTTGCCTGCAACCCTGTAGAACAGGATAAAGCGGCTAGAGATAATGAGATGAGATGAGATAATGAGATGAGAACTTTGTAGCTGGGGCGGCACGGTGGTGTAGTGGTTAGTGCTGTCACCTCACAGCAAGAAGGTCCAGGTTCGAGCCCCGTGGCCGGTGAGGGCCTTTCTGTGCGGAGTTTGCATGTTCTCCCCGTGTCCGCGTGGGTTTCCTCCGGGTGCTCCGGTTTCCCCCACAGTCCAAAGACATGCAGGTTAGGTTAACTGGTGACTCTAAATTGACTGTAAATGTGAGTGTGAATGGTTGTCTGTGTCTATGTGTCAGCCCTGTGATGACCTGGCGACTTGTCCAGGGTGTACCCCGCCTTTCGCCCGTGGTCAGCTGGGATGGGCTCCAGCTTGCCTGCGACCCTGTAGAACAGGATAAAGTGGCTAGAGATAATGAGATGAGATGAGACTTTGTAGCTAAAAAAGTAGCAGCAGGTTTAAACACAGAGCACTGGGAAAACAGCACTTTGCGCATGCACAAAGCTCCAGTTATCCTGTATCACGACGGAAAAAGCCCAAATTCATAAATACAGGGTGTAGCCCAAATGATGTAATTGGAAGGCCTGGTATTGTAAGCAAATTTAGGTCTATTTATTGGAGGACATTACATGCTTTCAAATGAAAATATCTGCAAGTGGCTTTCAAGTGTTTGAGTTGTTTTTGTTTCCCCCTTTCACTATGCAGTAACAAGGATTTCGGGGGGGGGGGGGTAAAAACAGCTGAAACTATCTCACTACGGTTCGTGTTATTTTATCAGTTGGGTACAGAATAACACATTTTCCTGTTCAAATAGCCACAAGAGGGCATTTATCAAGGTTATTGGAAATCTCGCGATATTACGGCTGTTGACGCGATCTGTTTAAGGTAAGGTCCTGGAAGCTTTGTATGTAGGGTTATTGCAGTGTCCTTGACAGGTTCTTCATGTGTGTCAAATAAATTAATTAATAAATACAGGCACAAAAGATCAGAGTATATTACATACTGTGCTCCGATGCTGTTTGCGGCAGGGTATCGCGAGATGCAGAAGACAAAACAGAAAGCCTTTGCTTATCGGTTAATATGGCGCTCATGTATAGTTAGTCCGTTAGCGTGCACTGCTACATAACAGAAGACACCTGCGACAGTGATATGTGAAATAGATAGCTGGGATTCGTACCTAGAAATAGATGCAGAGGTAATGGTCCACTCTCAGACAAGTCAGAGTACACGCTAAACGAACTGTAAAGTAGCGCGGCTCAAAAAACATGTCGCTGTGTCTCATGGATCATTTCTTGTGGTGTGTTTTTAAGGTGGTCAGAAAGTAGCACTCTCATAGAGGAGGAGGAGGAGGGCACTGGACATTTATTCACGGGGTTTTTAAAAATACTTGCAGTAACAAGATGAATGGGAAATAATCCGCTGCTTTTCTTTGACACACAATGCAGCTTCGCTTTCCTAGTGCTTGTTCGGGACCTGATGCCTCTTTTCAGGGGAAAGTAGCTAAAGCAAGCTCTAGAAGTCGCCACGTGACGTCACAGGCTAAGTTACATACTAGTTGTTCATCATGATCAATAGACCTCCTCAGACTCAAGATCACGTGATCTGAAATAGGTAAACAAATCCACATGGCTGCGGAATATTTGTTAAGGACGACCTTGAAACCATGCCTCACAGGCAATTTCCACTGCCTGTTCGCTCAAAATCTCCTCCCCCTTCTGAGGCGGTTTGTGTCTCTTCATCTTTCAGGAAGGCCTTACGTCTATGGATTTCGTCGAGCTTTGCGGGAAGTGACCTTTCTCTTGTAATCTTTTGTTCAAGACTCAGCAGAGCGTCAGGTTTTAAAGAAAGCACAACTTTATTCATCACACACTTCTGAAATTTCCTCTCTGCATTTAACCCATCTGAAGCAGTGAGCACACACATGCACACACGCGTGAGCAATGAGCACACATACATACCCAGAGCAGTGGGCAGCCATGCTAACAGCGCCCGGGAGTTACGTGCCTCACTCAAGGGCACCTCAGCCCAAGACCGTCCCATATTAACCTAACCGCATGTCTTTGAACTGTGGGGGAAACCAGAGCACCCGGAGGAGGAAACCCACGCAGACACTGGGAGAACATGCAAACTCCACACAGAAAGGCCCTTGCCGGCCGCTGGGTTCGAACCCAGAACCTTCTTAATCTCCTTACTTTGCTTTTGGTATGAATAAAATGTGCCGAACACACTTTCGTCGAACTAGATAGCTTGAAATCTTTTCTTTTATCTCTTTTAATTCTTGCAATCCAAATCTAAAAGACATACAAATGTAACTGGCTCAGCGAGACAAGGGTTTCAGTGCTACAGCACACACAACTACCAAACAATGTAAATTTGTTTGTAAATTTAATAATTTCTTACCTCCTGAAGTCTTTTATTGCTTGGAAAAGAATGAAATGATAGACTACTATCAGTTGAATTATTGCAGCCATAAGCTGTGCAGTAATGTACCGTTTTGAACTGTGTCTCAGACTTTGTAGTTTGCAAAACAGGTTTGGAAGCATTTGTTTACCCATTTCAAACCACATGACTACAGCGGTCCAGCAGAGCCAAGGAAGTCTATTCAAAATCAGGGTGCCTGAAGAAGAAAGATGATGTTCACTTAGAATATAATAGATTTTTATCTGAACAGAAAGTCATAGATTATTGTTTATTTAATAATGTATTTCTTATAGAAATAAGTCATCTTTGGTCATGGCAGTACAAACAAAACCTAAGCATTTACACAGTCCTAAACTTTATCAAGAACATGGACAAAATGAAGGAGTGACATTGAGTAGCTCTGAAGGAAAATGATTACTAGTTTTCAGTACTTTATAAAAAAATCTCCAACAAAAGAGTTTAAAACAAAGATTTGAGAGGGTGGGACAAAGAGTGGTGATCAGTGATTGGTAATTGGGGAACAGTAGTTATTGGTGATTGGTCGCAAGTGCAACACAGTCAGGCGTTACACGCTGATGGTGAGTCAAGTGAACCTGCTTTCTAAACTCATATAACAGCAGCTGTGACGTGAGCTGGTCACTAACATGCTGAAAAAGCAGCTAGATTTGTCATTGGGTCCTTTTCAATTAAAGCCGCGAAAGTGGTCTAAAAAGTCGAGTGGCGAAGTATCCAAGTTGGCAACACCGACCAACGTAAACGGAGCATGTGGGTTTACAGAAGCATTTGGGAAAGGGCTGGAATCAGCTCTCATTTCTTGCTAACCTAGTTAGTGAAAATTCTGCCATCCTTGATTTTTTTTTTTAATTTGTAGGTAATTTTTGTATATTCAGTGTTTACCATTTTATGTTGGGTATCCAGAAAAACTCATCTCAGATGTTTTTTTTGTTTATAAGGTTTTATTTTAAAAAAAAAAAAAAAAAAATATATATATATATATATATCATACGAAGGGTTAGGTGCTATGAGCATTGTAAAACCTGTCACTGACCATGTATTAAAAGTTGATGACAACCATTCTATGAAAATATCTTGTATCACAAAAATATATTTGGATGATGATGATCTCTTCCTGTCATTTTTATAGGTTGCTACACGAAGCAGAATGTCTGAGCAAACACTAACTCCTGCTCCCAGCTTGCTGACCTTTCATTCCAAATCACATAAGGACACAATCCTTAATAAATTTGACACACTGAGGAAAAGACAAATGCTTTGTGATATAACCCTCATAGTAGAAGATGTGCATTTTAAGGCACATAAGACTCTGCTGGCTGCGAGCAGCGAATATTTCTCCTTAATGTTCACTGCTGAAGACCAGGCCTGTCAGACTGTATATAGACTGGACGGCATGGCTGCGAAGACCTTTGCATCTGTGCTCGAGTTCATCTACAGCGCTAGTGTGTCAGTGGAGGAGACCAGCACTGAGCAGCTGCTTGACATGGCCCGCTTGCTAGAAATAAGTGAGTTAGTCAAAGCCTATGCAGACTTTCAAATTAGCAGCACAGCCTCAGCACCAATAATCGGCTCAAAAGTACGTGATGGTGACACAAGCACAAATGAAAACCCTTCCAAACGCAAAAGGGGACGGCCAAGAAAAAACACTAACCCTTCAGTACCAGGCTTAATATTCCTGCCTCAGGAATCAAATGAAAAAGAGAACAGACTTCATGATGAACCTGATAAAACTACAGTGGATTTATCTGCGGCCTCCCCAGAGTCTGCAGAACCGACATGCAACTCTAATCCCTTTCCCACTGACTCAGAAGATGCTGATTACGACCCGAATGAGGACAGACCTCGGTATGGCAAGCGCCGAATAAGGCAGCCGGTGAAACTAAAAAGCTACCGGCTAGGAGATGAAATTAGTGAAGGAAGAGTGCTGGGAAAGAGGGGCAGAAAGAGGAAATACCCAGCCACAGAACCACGCTGTGATGACTGCGGCAAAGTTTTTAAAAACCATCTGTTTTTAAAAATACATCAGCGAACTCATACAGGTGAATCTCTAGGATTTAATGGTGTCAGTCACTAATGCATGTGTATGTTACGTAAATGGCGTGTGTGGATATGTTCTTGTTTGATATCTTTATGGTTCTTGTGTAGGAGAAAAACCCTTCCGGTGCTATGTTTGCGGGAACTGCTTTACACAGAAACACACCCTTTTAGTTCATCAGCGCATGCACACTGGAGAGAAGCCATTTGTGTGCAACATTTGCTCTAAAGCTCTCTCCACAAAGCACTCCCTACAGGAACATATGAACCTGCATGCAGGTATGAAAAGCTGCCAGGAAATTTCATAACTGTACATTTTTATAGCCATTGCATCTCCGGTCCTGTTATATATTTTGGTGTATCTCTATTTCCTTTCTCAGAAAAGAAATCTTTTAGCTGTGACCAGTGTGGGAAAACATACAGCCAGAAGAGACAGTTAAATAGTCATTACCAGATTCATAGCGGAAAAGCATTACCTGAATGTGCACATTGTCACCACAAGTTTAAGGATTCAGCACAACTAAAGAAGCATCTGAGAATACACACAGGTAACGGGACAACAGGACTCAAATATGGAATGAAACACACACTTTATTACACTCTTAGTCCAGACTTAACATAATAGCTAATATCAATACTGTTTACTGTAAATAACCCAAAGTACACTTACTTAATAAAATACTCTGTTTAAGCTCCAAGAAAAGAAAAGTCCGTGGTATGTGTCATTTCTGTCTAGTAACTTTTTACCCCTTCTCTCACCTTAATAACAGCATCAATCCTGCTTGTCACTAGTGTCTTGAAATCATTCCTGTCGATTTTAACTCACTTTTCCATTGGCTGGATGTGCCCTTTACTCAGATTTCATGAGTCACTGTTTCATCTGCCATTCCAAATTTTAAAAAAGGGACATGAAGGACAAAAGTCTACCTCAGAGTCTGGCCAATAACTGACAGTTGATTAGAGAGACGATCAATTTCACATTCAGCCACTATTTGTTGTTTTAGGTGAGAAACCTTTTACATGTGAGATATGTGGAAAGTGTTTTACTGCCAAGAGCACCCTGCAGACACACATCCGAATCCACAGGTAGATCGTTCTCTTTATTCTTTGGAAATTACTGAATCAGCTACAGCATCAACATTGACATGCAATGATTCTGATGTCTTCCTTATTCTTCATCTTGTCTTGTTTAGAGGAGAAAAACCATATACGTGCAACATCTGCAGCAAGTCCTTCTCTGATCCTAGTGCCAGAAGACGGCATGTTGCATCTCACACGGGGAAAAAGCCCTACATGTGCTCTGTATGTAGTCTTTCTTTTACCCGTCTGGATAATCTAAAGGCACATACTAAAACTCATAATAAAGAGCGTCCAGATGAGGAGGGCACGCAGCTGACCACAGTGGAGGCCATGGCAGGGAACGAGAAGATGCACAGTGTCCTGGAGCTGCAGCAGTACCAGCTTCCGACTCACACAGAGCAGGAGATCCAGCTAGTGGTTACCAGTGAAGAAGTGGACAATATTAACCTTGTGGCAGGCCAGAAGCCGGGTAGCATCAGCATGATTACTGCTGAGAATGGGCCAGAGGAACTGGCAGCAGCAGGCCAGACCCATTCCAGTCTCACTCTTCTCACTCATCCCTCTACGCATATCCAGAACCTGGCTCTGGTCACTCAGGACGAACTAGACCCCGGTGCACAAATCCAGACCATCAGTGTGGTTGAAGGACAGGTGAGCAGTGAGCAAGCTGAGCAGATGCATGTCATCACACTAACTAAAGAGGCAATGGAGCACTTTCAGGTTCAGCATGGAGTTCCCCAACAGCTGCAAATTAGCTCACGGCCCTTTCAGCAGCTGCAGGTGATCCAGCAGGCTGTACCTCAGCTTTCTGCTACACAGGAGCCTCCTAGAGAGCAGCACAACCAGAGTCACACAGGTGCTATCCATATCAGCAGCCAAGCTGGCCAGCCAATCTCCATCAGCCAGACAAGTGAGCAGATCCCCAGCACTCAGATCCAGGGACAGACCTTTCAAATCCAGGCAGGTACAGTCTCGTACCTCTATACCACAGGTCTCGCCCCACAGAGCTAAGGACAAGACAAGACAAAATAGACTGAACTTCATCACGACTGCTCATGCTAATACTCATGGCAATGGGACAAATTATTCAGCTCATCAGTTGTAATTGTATGATTTGACCCAAAAAGTGAACGATTATACTGTAAATAACTTTAATGACGTTTTAATAAATGACATGAGACAATATGGTCAGCTTATACAAGGTGGCTAAGGATCACGCTTAATTCAGCACAACCGATGGCAAATGTCTTGCCACTTTATTAAAGAAGTGCCTGTATTGATAAAAAAAAAAATACATTATATACATGAGAAGCATAGCTACCTAGTAAACTGAACTGTGTTAAACAAAACATACAATGTTTTGGCTCATATGTAGAAATTCAGCTGAAACTGGTGAAAAAGATCTACTGTATATAACATGAATGAAAGCATGACTTTATGATCTAAGGTGGTAGAACTGGAACTGGGTAAGAGCATGTTTGTGTTCTCCAAACACAGGCACTGCAAGCTCCGTGAATTACCATCAAAGGAGTTAAACCAGCCATGTTCAGCTTGGATGGAGAATTTTACCTTTCACCCATCTTATTGACATTAAGAGGTCTCTAGACATGTCAGAGTTTTAGACGTAGTTCATTTTTTCCCCTCATAATTTGATAGAGAGCTGTATTTTCTACAATATTTTTGTTTGCTTTTGCTCTCTCAAACAAATGAGTCTTGCTTGCTTCAGAATGATGTAGTGTCAATAAAGATGTTTATAGTGTCACTTTTCTTGATCAAAGTCATTGACATTTATTAACTTATTTAATATTTTTACAGTATTTAAACATCAATGTATTAATTACATTTTAAAGAGATTTTGTGTGCGTGTGTGTGAATGCAGGATGACACGTACTCACCAGGTAATGACATACACTATATGGCCAAAAGTATGCAGACACCTGACCATCAAACTCATGTATGGTTATTTTCCAGACTGTTGCTACAAAGTTGGAAGCATGTAATTGTGTACAAATTGTTGTATACTGTAGCATTAAGATTTTCCTTCACTAAAATCAAGGGTTCCAAACCAGCATGACAATGCTCCTGTGGATATCCATAAAGACATGGTTTGCCAAAGTTGGTGCAGAAGTACTAGAGTGGCCTGCACAGAGCCCTGACCTCAATCCCACTGAACACCTTTGGGATTAATTGAAATGCAGACTCCATGCCATGCCTTTTCACTCAACATCAGTGCCTGACTGCACTAATGCTGTTGTAGCTGAATGGACAGAAATCCCCATGATCACACTGCAAAATTTAGTAGAAAATCTTTCCAGAAAAGTGGAGTTTATTACACCAGCAAATGGAGGGAAAGATAAATCTGGAATTGGATGATCAAAAAGCGCAAAATGTAAAAAAATATACTTTTGGCCATATCAGGTATTTCTACTACTAGCTCTTCTGGGGACAGTGTCTTGTAACCCACTCGTGATGAAATTGATGAATTGTTTTGATAAATTTGGCTACTTTTTGTTTGTGAATGTGTCTATATACAACCCTGATTCCAAAAAAGTTGGGACAAAGTACAAATTGTAAATAAAAACGGAATGCAATAATTTACAAATCTCAAAAACTGATATTGTATTCACAATAGAACATAGACAACATATCAAATGTCGAAAGTGAGACATTTTGAAATTTCATGCCAAATATTGGCTCATTTGAAATTTCATGACAGCAACACATCTCAAAAAAGTTGGGACAGGGGCAATAAGAGGCTGGAAAAGTTAAAGGTACAAAAAAGGAACAGCTGGAGGACCAAATTGCAACTCATTAGGTCAATTGGCAATAGGTCATTAACATGACTGGGTATAAAAAGAGCATCTTGGTGTGGCAGCGGCTCTCAGAAGTAAAGATGGGAAGAGGATCACCAATCCCCCTAATTCTGTGCCGACAAATAGTGGAGCAATATCAGAAAGGAGTTCGACAGTGTAAAATTGCAAAGAGTTTGAACATATCATCATCTACAGTGCATAATATCATCAAAAGATTCAGAAAATCTAGAAGAACCTCTGTGCGTAAGGGTCAAGGCCGGAAAACCATACTGGGTGCCCATGATCTTCAGGCCCTTAGACGGCACTGCATCACATATAGGCATGCTTCTGTATTGGAAATCACAAAATGGGCTCAGAAATATTTCCAGAGAACATTATCTGTGAACACAATTCACCGTGCCATCCGCCGTTGCCAGCTAAAACTCTATAGTTCAAAGATGATGATCTAAACATGATCCAGAAGCGCAGACGTCTTCTCTGGGCCAAGGCTCATTTAAAATGGACTGTGGCAAAGTGGAAAACTGTTCTGTGGTCAGATGAATCAAAATTTGAAGTTCTTTATGGAAATCAGGGACGCCGCGTCATTCGGACTAAAGAGGAGAAGGACGACCCAAGTTGTTATCAGCGCTCAGTTCAGAAGCCTGCATCTCTGACAGTATGGGGTTGCATTAGTGTGTGTGGCATGGGCAGCTTACACATCTGGAAAGACACCATCAATGCTGAAAGGTATATCCAGGTTCTAGAGCAACATATGCTCCCATCCAGATGACGTCTCTTTCAGGGAAGACCTTGCATTTTCCAACATGACAATGCCAAACCACATACTGCATCAATTACAGCATCATGGCTGCATAGAAGAAGGGTCCAGGTACTGAACTGGCCAGCCTGCAGTCCAGATCTTTCACTCATAGAAAACATTTGGCGCATCATAAAACGGAAGATATGACAAAAAAGACCCAAGACAGTTGAGCAACTAGAATCCTACATTAGACAAGAATGGGTTAACATTCCTATCCCTAAACTTGAGCAACTTGTCTCCTCAGTCCCCAGACGTTTACAGACTGTTGTAAAGAGAAAAGGGGATGTCTCACAGTGGTAAACATGGCCTTGTCCCAACTTTTTTGAGATGTGTTGTTGTCATGAAATTTAAAAAATCACCTAATTTTTCTCTTTAAATGATACATTTTCTCAGTTTAAACATTTGATATGTCATCTGTGTTCTATTCTGAATAAAATATGGAATTTTGAAACTTCCACATCATTGCATTCCGTTTTTATTTACAATTTGTACTTTGTCCCAACTTTTTTGGAATCGGGGTTGTAATAAAAAGATCACATGTTGGCTTGAAGATATGAAATTTATCTTCTTGTGCTGAAAATAGTTTTACTCATTCACTTCACTCACTCGTGAATATATTCATCACTCAAAAATAAACTTCATATCTCTGCACAACCGTGCAATATCCTTTATGTATCTATATGTATACCTGTACATTGAGGGTGTGGCGGTGTTTCTGTTGCAATTGTATGGGCTGTGAAAATGAATTTCTTGTAGGAAAATAAAGACTATCTACTGTGGATACTAGGGTGCATCAGTTGCCCTCACTTTCATAAAATCGGATGCATTTTTGTTTGGGTGTTCCTTTTCACCAATAAAGACATCCTGTAAAATTTTTTGACCATATTCAAAAGTCTAATGGTGGCACCATGAGGTTAATTTTTTGCCAAAAAACGCTTATTTTATGTTTTCGCATAAGGTTTGAATCACAATGTTGGACTCCATTTATTGATTTCTTGTGACCCAGAGATCATGTTAAGAACCTTTGCAAGGGATTGAGAAGCATTAATCTGATTCATAATACATTTGTATTGTTTAAAAGTAGTTGAACAATGATTCAATGAACAGCTAAAAAACTGTGCTTGATAATATATTTAGAATATGTACTAAAAATGTGTGTCTAAGATATTTGGTATACTCTATAAGGTGCCATAATGTTTCATGAAAAGTGATCGAAATTTTGTCATAAAAGTCATAAAATAGCAGCTTTTTCCATAACTTTGAGCTCCTGGTGCCACCATTAAACTTTTGAATTTTGTCAAAATATTTCACCCAGTGTGTTTTCTTACCAAAAGGAACATAAAAACAAAAATGCATCATGATCGGAGGAACTTTTCGTTTTTGGGGGGCAACTGATGCACCCTAGTATATACCTGATTGTAGTGATTTGTTTGCAGCTGTAGTTTTGAACTTCTTTTTATCTTTGAGAATTAGATAAAAATTAATTAGAGGATCTCTGTAGACAGAGCACTGAACGAGTGGTGAGATGTGGAGTTTACCTGATAGAGTTAAACACACTGAACTCAGGGACCACACATCTCACTTTACCTTGCTCATTTGCACTATTCCGCACTACCTCACCTTAACAGCTGCTAGTTTGTTTATACTGCTTATTTCATGTTTACCTGCTATACCTCAAGTGCCCTTGACTGTTTGTTTATTTGCACCAATTTACGTGTGTGTGTGTACTGTATATGTATATATGAGTGTTTAGTCTACGTCTAGTTCTTATCTAGAGTGTTTATACTGTTTATATTGTTTGAGTGTTTAGTCTGTCTAGTTCTTATCTAGTGTTTATACTGTTTATATTGTCTGAGTGTTTAGTCTTTGTCTAGTTCTTATCTAGTGTTTACACTGTTTATATTGTCTGAGTGTTTAGTCTATGTCTAGTTCTTATCTAGAGTGTTTATACTGTTTATATTGTTTGTTTTTTTCAATTATTCTATTTTTATTTATATTTATTGCATTGCCTGTTTGCACCATGGGTCAGAGGGGACTGAAATTTCATCTGTGCTGTATGTTGAGCATGTATAGCATATTTGACAATAAAGTTGACTTGACTTGAGTTGCTCACCCTGCTGTTGTAGTAGGTGCTTGTAGAATTGGACGTAAAGCAGGAAGCTACTGCACATCATAGCACAGCCAGGGTCAGTCATACGCAGGTAGACCATGGAGAGCATCATCTGCAGGAACTCCTGCATCATCATCATCTATTTACAATGTGCTACCTCTAAGCACCTAGTCATTAGAAATAACTTATTATTCATTGTCCATTTTTAGTTTGCCATTTAGTCTTATATTAGCATTAATATACTGTATGTGTATTTTGTGTGTCATTCATTATCTTTTCTGTTCTATTCCCCCCCCCCCCCCCCAAAAAAAAAGGCTAACAATGTATTTAAGCACAAATAACTAGTTTTCAAATTAACAACCTTCTAGAATTGCCATTTTTATCTTGTGTCCAGATTCTGAACATATAAAGAAATCCAGGAACATTTAGACCATTGACTGTATGCTTCTGGTAATACACCCTTAAAGTTTAGACTGCTCCTTTCTGTGAAAGCCAGGCTCAGTTCCCAGCTTACCACAGTGGGTACTGCATTCTGATGAGTCTGCACAGTACAACAGCGTGTGGCATCCTTGTGGGGAGGGCCATGTCATGCTGGGCCTGCTCTGACATCACCATACTTATTTCACTGTTTATCCTCTTCTGATCAGGTCTGTCCTTTTCGTGCTCTCCAACAGCCTGAGCAGCTACTCCACATAAACAAACAGAACAGGACATGTACACAATACCATCCAGTCACAATCCTGTAAAAGAAAAATGAAGAAAATTACAGTCAGAAAACAAGATGATTAATTATATGGGGGGGGGGGGGGGAAAACAACACCACCTAAGTGAATTATTAACAGTACCACAACATTGTTAACAAGAAATGTGTCTAGTTGCCATGTCTTGACGTCAACCTCCATGTCTCCCAGCTTGGTTGCGCTGATTGTCCGCCAGAAAAGCCTCATACTCCTGTTTCTTCCCCATCTGCTGAGCCAGAGTTCTCCTATTCAAGGTAATAAATCTCCATGCTACTATACATCATGAATAATCATCATATATAAAATTAACCACATGCATTTCTGTTACACATCTGATTATGAGAAGAAAATAAGTATTGGTTGAAATGCTTAAAAAAAAACTAAAGATGGGAAAACTTGAACAAAGCAGGATTTGTTTGTTCAAGCTTTAGTTGGTTCCTTGCCCAGGGCTCTTTAAAGACTGCCAGCTTCCACAGTAGGGAGAAATCCCTCTGCTGGTGGACAAAGTGAATGTGATTGCTGGCTGCACATTTCCTCTGAATTTTTGTTGACATCTTCCATGTCGTTCAGGTTTTACACAGGTCAATAAATAGAAACAATATATAAAGCTGGTTTGATTCTCTGGACCAGCAGGAATGGCTGAAGTGTCCTTGAGCAAGGCACCTAACCCCCAACTGCTCCCCAGGCTGCTCTGGGTATGCTGTACGTCACTCTGGATAAGAGCGTTTGCAAAATGCCATTTATGTAATGTACAGTGGCATGCAAAAGTTTGGGCACCCTTACTGAAAATGTCTGTTACTGTGAATAGTTAAGTGAGCAGAAGATGAACTGATCACCAAAAGGCATAAGGGTAAAGATGACATTTCTTTTCAGCGTTTTCTGCAAGCTTTGTGTATTATTTTTGTTTTGTACAATTGGAGAGTGAAAAAAGAAAAGGAACACCATGCGAAAGTTTGGGCACTCCAATACATTTGAGTTCTCAGGTAACTTTTACCAAGGTTCCAGACCTTAATTAGCTTATTGAGCTGTGGCTTTTCAAATTCTTCATTAGGAAAGGTCAGATGATGCAGATTTCAAAGCTGTATAAATTCTCTGACTCCTCAAACTTGTCCCTAAAACCAACAGCCATGGGCTCCTCTAAGCAACTCCCTCGCATTCTGAATAATAAAATAATTGATGCTCACAAAACAGGAGAAGGCTACAAGAACATAGCAAAGTGTTATCAGGTAGCTGTTTCCTCAGATTGTAATGTTATTAAGAAATGGCAGTTAACAGAAACAGTGGAGATCAAGGTGAGGTCTGGAAGATGAAGGCTGCTGGGCCATAGAAGGTTCACGCTGCACGCTGCATGTTGCACGCTGCACGCTACACGTTCACGTGAAGAACCGGACCCTGGGCCATTAAACTTCATGCTTGGATGTTTACGTGTTGCGTCTGTTCTACTTTGACCGAGTAACCAACAATATGGACTCTTCGGATGACGACGATTGCCTCATTCTGCTTTTACTGAGACAGAGGAAGAGAAAAAGGAACAGAATTTGGAGCCGAGAACACTTCCTTCTGAGAGAAACCCGTGGTGAATTTCACCGAACATTCTATAATCTGCTTGACAATCCCGATGAAGAACTATTTTTCAATTATACCATTCAATTATATTTTTTCTGAAGTTTTCCCCTGAAAGCATAGAGTTATCTCCCTAGACCCGTTCTGATTGGCTGGCGCGGCGGTGACCGCATGCATTGACTGGAATTTCCGTCTTCACGCCTAGAAAAAAGTGTGCATGTTCATTTCATGCTTCACGCGTGAAGTGTGCAGCGTGCAGCGTGCAACGTGAACGCCGTTCTATGGCCCAGAGCAAGTCATGCTACGTTTGTCCACTTTTCTTTACACGCGTGTAGCGTGCAGCATGCAGCGTGCAGCGTGAACCTTCTATGGCCCAGCAGCCGAAGAAAACTTTCTGAAAGAACTGCTCATTGGATTGCTAGAAAGGCAAATAAAACCCCCTGTTTGACTGTAAAAAAGACCTTCAGAAAGATTTAGCAGACCCTGGAGTGGTGGTGCACTGTTCTACTATGCAGCAACACCTGAACAAATATGACCTTCATGGGAGAGTCATCAGACAAAAACCTTTCCTGCATGCTAGCCACAAAATTCAGCATCTGAAGTTTGCAAATGAATATCTAAATAAGCCTGATGCATTTTGGAAACAAGCCCTGTGGACTGATGAACTCAAAATAGAACTTTTTGGCCACAATGTGCAAAGGTATGTTTGGAGAAAAAAAGGGTGCCAAATTCCAGGAAAAGAACACCTCTCCAACTCTGAAGCATGGGTGTGGATCGATCATGCTTTGGGGTTGTGTTGCAGCCAGTGGCACAGGGCACATTTCATTGGTTGAGGGAAGCATGGATTTGAATAAATACCAGCAAATTCTGGAAGCAAACATCACACCATCTGTAAAAAAAAGTTGAAGTTAAAAAGAGGATGGGTCCTACAATAAGACGATGATACAAAACACACCTCAAAATCTACAATGGAATACCTCAAGAGGCACAAGCTGAAGGTTTTGCCCTGGCCCTCACAGTCCCCTGACCTAAACATCATTGAAAATCTGTGGATAGATCTCAAAAGAGCAGTGCATGCAAGACAGCCCAAAAAACTTGTAGAACTGGAAGCCTTTTGCAACGACGAATGTGTGAAAATCCCCCAGATAAGAAGTGAAAGATTATTAGCTGGCTACAAAAAGTGTTTACAAGCTGTGATACTTGCCAAAGGGGGTGTTACTAGGTACTAACCATGCAGGGTGCCCAAACTTTTGCTTCAGGCCCTTTTCCTTTTTTGTCATTTAGAAAATGTAAAAGATTAAAATAAAAAAAATTGTTTTTGCTTAAAATATTAATGGAATGAGTCATATTTAAATGTTATGCCTTTTGGAGATCATTTCATCTTCAACTTGCTTAACTGTTCACAGTAACAGCAATTTTGACCAGGGGTGCCCAAACTTTTGCATACCACTGTAATGTTAGCAAAAGGCAACCTTACTGGGTTAAACAATCTTTTTTTTTTTTTTTAATGCCACAGCCATTTATTATCAGGAGTCCAAGAAAGCAATACTGGCTGTGGAACACTAACAACTACCTATATCACCCATCATTCACACTGATACTAGCCAATCATAGGTAAATGTGAACTCATACATGTGGAAGGGGGTGGATATTGTTTTTCCTTTTATGCAGCCCCATGATACACCATGAGCAGCACTTCTAAAAGATGTGGCTAGCAATCAATACAATTCCTACACAAGAAAAGACAATTATATATTGTAATTTGCAAGTCTGTAGAGAACCCGCATCTCTGTATGTCATTAGGAAGCAGAGAAACATCCAGCATTGCCCCATTAGCCTCAGGCTACATCCACACGACAACGGCAACGAGATGTTATTTAAAAATATATCGCGTCCAAATGGGCAATGATCAGTAAAATATCAGGTCCATATGGCAACGCAACGCCTGCTGAAAACGATGCAATACACATGCCACACCTCTAGGGGCGCTGTAAGACGGTCCCTTCGGAGACACCAGAACAATAGAAGTAAGGACGCATGCGCATAAACTATTATGCGCGAGACTTCATATTAGCCACAAAGTCAGGAAAATCTGTTCGTAAAATTACATTATAATGACCAAATACAATGAAAAGTATTTTTCCAGTCTCACCTGTGAAAGGTAATCCCATGTGATCTCGTTTGGACGGCAAACCTGTTGGTACAGTTAAACGCAGCTAATCTTTATTCTCCGCTTTGACCTATCCAATATGGCGGCGAGGATGACGTATGATTCTACGCGGAAGGCGGCGTCTTTAATGGTCCGGAATAAATTGAATACTACACATTGATGGATTAATTTGTTGTTTCTCACCTGTGAAAGGTAATCCCATGTGATCTCGTTTGGATGGTAAACCTGTTGGTACAGTTAAAGGCAGCGCATGAATCTTTATTCTCCGCTTTGACCTATCCAATATGGCGGCGAGGATGACGTATGATTCTACGCGGAAGGCGGCGTCTTTAATGGTCCGGAATAAATTGAATGCTACACGTTGATGGATTAATTTGCTCCTCTACGCCCTTTTTGAGGAATATATTGTAGGACTAAAACCAACATCTGAAGAGGTGAGATCGCTCCTTTTTTTTCCCTATTTTTGCTGGCGGGATTGACTCTGCCCTAAGGGCAGAGTCTCTCTCTCTCTCTCTCTCTCACTTTGCACCATTACACAATAAATATTCACAGTGAAAATATTTTGTAAGCGCGTTTCATGAACCAAGTTATAGGATTTGTTGACAACTCGCATCGCATCGCAATGAGAAGATCATTGGCACTACTGGTGTTAAGAATCAGACCATTTCATAAATGAATATTTTGCTGTAGAGCTGCAGTGTTTGTACAATTGCATGTTTTTGCTTCACTATTACTGTCACTATTCTGCTTCTTGCATTACTACTGTGAACTAACACTGAACATAATAATAATAATAATAATAATAATAATAATAATATCCAAGCTCGTGTTTCACTCTCACTAGTGCTCTGTAAGGCTTTTTCCTGGTGATATCCTGGTGATATTCGTTACACTTCTACTCGGTGTGAAGCACTCACAGTCATGTGGTTGTGACGTCATCGTAAACAAATCCGTTCTACTCATCCAGACGACTTCACAACGGCAACGTTGCCAGATCTTTCCACTCTGGAACCCGTTCTCAAAAAGATTGCGTTTTGGGCACCCAAAACGCCGGTGCCGTGTGGACGCCAGGCCTAAACGATAAGCAATTGTATCGGAGTCACCTGAATCCGTTGCCATGTGGACAGGGCCTCAGTCCTGAGCAGAGAATCACTGTAACATTAGCCCATATTCTCCTCACACTGATAATGTAAATTAGAGGATTTTAACAGGAACTGAAGTAGTTTATGAGCTTCCATTATTAACATTAGCTGCATGCAGATAAAGGTGTTGCATTACAGCTACCAATCTGGAATGTTGAATACTAACAGAGCAAGAAACCTTGCTCAGAGAAAAAAAAAAAAGCCAACCAACACATTTTTCATGTCTGCTTCTCAAGCAGCATTATAGAGCAACTGAATGTGCCCTATAATGGAAAGTATTGGTGATTGGCTAGTGTCATGCTAATCAGTAGAGAAAAGAAAAAGGCTGTCCTCTCCACCAAGAGTACATGGCAAATTATGTTGCGTTCATGTGCTATGGGAATTATGGTAAATACCAAACGCCGACATGGAAAGCACACATGAACGCCCCCTCTTGTGGTATTTTCCACTGGGCAACTCGTAGAAAATTTTGCTACACGAGTTGCCGAGATGAGATGAACTTTAACCTTTTCAACATGGCGGCGAGCGGTACAGGACACTTGAATGGTAAGCATTGTACGCTACTAAAGTTTTTTTTTTTACTAGTACTAGTGGGTAGTTTTTGGTGTCTATGCAATGTTCAGTCATTAACAAGTGTAATATAATACGTTAGAAATCCATTTCCTTTAAAAATGTGTTATGGTTTGTTTTTACCTATCCAGAGCAGACGCTATTGCTAACGATAGCATCTGGTCCACCATCTTTAAAATTTGTCAACAACAACAAAAGCATGTGAACACAACACAGTGGTAAATACCACTTCCCAACTGGAAAATATCATCTTCCCATAGCACATGAACGCAGCATTACACTCTACTGGACCCTCAGGCCCTGTCCACACGGCAACGGATTCAGGTGAATCTGATAAAATTGTTTATCGTTTCGGCCTGGCGTCCACACGGCACCGGCGTTTTGGGTGCCCCAAAACGAAATCTTTTGAGAACGGGTTCCAGAGTGGAAAAATCTGGCAATGGCGCCGTTGCG